>NC_134483.1:156627342-156854842 GCF_040206685.1 Ascaphus truei | reverse complement strand
TTTTTTTCTAACACGGGCCGGCAGCGGGCCCCCTGACTCACCGGTCCTGGGACGCCAACCCCGGCAGACGCCCCCCCTTGTTGGCGGCCCTGCACACTACACTGGCGACACACTTTATTGAAGTGTGGCCAGTTCCGCAAGCCGGGAGATTTCCCGGCTTGCAAGTGGCATCCCCTCGGCGTGCCGCGCGTCACCGATGCGCGGTCACGCGTCATCGGGTGCCTGCGCCCCCTGCACGCGCGTCCAGGGCTCCCCGAGGAGCCCTGGTGTCCCGCGATGTGGGGGACGGCGGCAGGGGGTTCCGGGGGACCCGGCGGACCCGGAGAGGAGAGGGGGAAGCCGCGATCGGCGGGCCTCTCCTCCGCTGCTTCGGCGCGCGCCCGGCACCCTCCGGCGCGCGCCAGGTAACTGCTGCGGCCGAGAATGGGCAAATGCTCGAATAAACTCGGCCGCAGCAGTATAAGAGAGGGTTGGAGTTCCTTACAATGCATATGACTCTGACATGCTATTAGAGAAGTTTGGGGGTTCCCCAGAATTTCACAATATAATTACAGTGTAGGTTTCCTTAACAAAAAAAGGTTGCAAACCACTTATACTGTATAAACCAATGTAACATGCATGTAATATCTTTTCCAACACTGCATAAATAAAGTGGGCCCTGTCTTAGCAAAAAGTATTTATTTCTTCATAATTAAAAAAAGAATTAGAGGTAGGAACATGTGCAAACTCTTCATTCATAGGTATCATCTATGAAACCAACTGTTTCATATATATAATGCTTTGAGGTATGCAATCTATACTGTATTTTGTATTTAAGTTAATGTGATCATTCTAAGCCACTGATTATGTTGACTGACAAAGCCATAGTTATGCATATTTTGCCATAAAATCTCTTTTTAAGTTTCAATTTAAAAAAAGCTGCCACGTTATGAGACCTAGATGTAGCTAACAGATATGCATCTTAAGGACACTGACTGACAAGGTTCTTATATTTTATGCAGATCATGCACGCAATATAATATAATAAAAGTTAAACGGATGTCAAGGTGCATTTTCAGAAGCAAAATACATGTCTTCACGTCTACCTTTTATAAGAACAGACAAAGCATTGCACGTTTCTGCTCAACTACCCTGTCAAGACAGACGATGAGTTTTAAAATGATTTTGTTGTGATGATAGGCTGGGAAATTACAATATTGTGCAATGGTGTAATGTTGTCATTCAAGCAGCTCAGTTATCTAATAGATATTTCAAAAGTAAATATTGAGTTTCCCTATACAGAATGTATCCCATTGAGATGCAGAAAGTACAGTATTCTTACCAGCTCAGTGATTCTACAATTTTGGTACTAAAAGCAATATATAGTTGAGACAATTGCACACTTCCATGATGACTGTGATGATTTATAAGGTACAGTACATTGCCTGTGTTACTAGAAACTGTACTTGTATAGTATATGCCTGTTGTTGATAACATAGCTACGTCTCCTCTGCTGGATGCGTTTTAATTCCGAAACTTAAAGCAAATGCCAGCTACACTGCAAGATCACATGACAAGCATCACATGCCAAGCAGAGGCATTTTCATGATTATAACTTTACCATGCTAGATTTTTAGTGAAATTACCTGTATAGCTCAAATTTCACAAAACAAGGATGTCATTACTACAGTAAATAACATAACCACTTTATATGCAGGGAGAAGCAGAATGATACTTTTGTTTTCTGTAGTGTCATTTATCAAATGGGTTTCCATTGAGGTCCTGGCCTTGGCAAACTTTTCTTTCACATTAATAAAACTGTCAGGGGAACTAAGACGATATGAGAACACACCACCAGTCTGCTACTAGTGGTCCAATCATAAGCTTACACAGCTCATCTAATTATAGTAAAAAGGGCTGAGGAAGGCCTCCAATTCAAGGTTAAACTGGGACTAAAGGACCTCAGGTCAGAAGCTAATATATTGAAGTTCTTTTGCTTCAAAATCAAGCAAATTACAGGATAATAATCCCCTCCCAATCAGAAAAATGCCAAGTTTATCTCACTTTTTTCTAAATTCACACCCCTTACCAATTCTTATTCTTCAGCTTTTAGCGATTTAGCAAGTAATTCTGTCTACACAGATTTCATTTCAAACTCCCTCTTATCCCTGTTTCTTATTAATAGTCCACAAACAAAAGTGCTACATGAAAATAATGGTGGTTTACATTGAATGCAACGTCCAATGTTATTTGATAGCCACTAATAGACACCTGCAATGCCTAGTTGTTTTTAAGTCTGGTTATCAACATTGAATACTCCTATAGGATTATTTCACTAATTGGAGTCTTATTGTCTAAAACCAACAACAGGGCGCATCAACTGATGTGGTTCTTGAACTTTGTTCTCCCACTAATTTCATACCAGTTGTTTAAGTAGCTAAATGCAATTTTTCACTCTGAAAATCTATATAGGACAGATGTTATAGATGTTCGCAAAATGTCACAACAGACTCATTCTTAAGTCTTTCAATGCATCAAAAATGTAATTACAGTATGTTTGTGGTCCTTCTACAAAAATAAATTCTGGTCCTTTTAGAAAACTAGTTGAAGAGCCCAGGCCAACAATAATAGTAGAGCTAAACCCCGTTATAACCCGATCCGTTACAACCCGAATCTGCTTATAACGCGATTCTCCCAATTTTCGTATTTATGAATACTTTGCAACACGATTATTGGCATCTTAAATACTTTATTGCAAATGCAGACAATTGTACATTATTTCTAACGCGATCGGCTTATACCGCGTTGTGATTCTTTGGACCCAAAGCACAGTGTTATAAGGGGGTTGAGCTGTATATTTGTATAACTGGCAGAACTTCATTAACAGAAAAGGGAGATTTGAAAAAAACAATGATGTTAACGATTATCCTCCAAAAATTGTATCTTTAAAGCAGCAATACAGGTTTGACTTTAAAAAAGTTTTTATTGCAGGATTGAAGCAGGTGGCCTCTGTAGCTGATCTGTGTTAATTTCGGCTCCGGGTCACTCTGCTACAAGAGATACTTACCTCCGTAGGGATTGATGGTACCTCTTTTCAGTTTAAATGCTCCTACAGATGCAGCGGCCGTTATTTGAACAAATCCTGGCGCCCTTTTCGTGTGCTCTGCTGTACTCCACGCGGCATTATCGCGGCCTATCGCCCCAGGCACACGTGTTTATCGCGGTTGCTTTGTTTGAATTTCATGGATTCTGTTTTATTGTGTGCAATGAAATGAATGAATTGTAATGTTTACAGTACTGTGCTACTGTGTCAATTTCAGGTGTTTAAAAACCAGAACACTAAAATGCCATTTTATGCACTCGCCGCACTCGCATCTTAAGGCGGTATGGTTGGAAGAAATCCCACGCCATGACAGGAATATTCCGAGGTATACACTGCGTGAAGTGTTCCAATAACGGCTGCTGCATCTGTAGTTACGTGGCCCAATAGGAAGCCATACCGGATGACATCACAACTTCCTATTGGCCCTTGTGAATTGAGACAATTAAACACCGCCATTAAGCTAGGCACACAGTTTCCCTGACTGTAGAGATACAGGCACCCTTTACAGAGGAAAGTATCTCTGGAAGTAAGGGGTCCTGGAGCTGAAATTAACACAGTTCAGCTCCAACGACCCCCCCCCCCTCCTTCAATCCCGTAAACAAAACAAAAAAAAGTAAAAGCCATATTGCTGCCTCAATGTATGTGATAAAATAAAAGAAATTAGCAGTGTGTTTTTTTCTTAACACAATGAAACCTAATGTATCTGTATTTGCTGTAAAGTGCTGTATAACTGCTCTCTAGAAATGACCTGAGATCATTACCCCTTTGAGACTGGACAGCTGTAACCCGCTCTGTCTAGTGCTTTTATTGAAACCAGGCTGTGCTTCATAAACCTCCTCTCGAGATGATGCAGTCAGTTTTGCTAGTTTAGATCGCATACACTGAAACGTAATGAATATGCGGCACTGTGTAGTAATGAGTAGCACCAGCACTCCAAAGCGTGATGTCTATACGGAAAACAGAACTCACTGGGACAAAGCTGATTAACTTTCTGCTTTTTGCTTCATTTTTTAAACAAAAGGAGGAAACAAAAACAAGTTTGCTACATTAACCAATTAAAATGTTCCCTAATGAAACAATAAAAATAATGCCCTCTTGAGCAATGAGCTGCTACATTGTGGTGTTGATTTCAGACTTTGTACAACGTAAATATTGTATTTAATGTATACGCATACAAAATAAACTAATACCGATGCAGGACCAGCAGTGAAGATGAAGAGGTTTCAACAACAACAAAAAAACAAAGGCTATTGAAAACAATCCACACAAGGCCCTCTAACTCACTAAATGATATTGAACATTGCAGGTATAACTCAATAACTGCATTGCAATTTCATCAAAGTATAGTCTTCCTCTATCTCTTCTTCGATCTCTGATATCATAGATCTATACCAAATACTGTAAAGTCTATTTCCCATGATTGGTAGCAATGCACTTCCGTCTCACAGAAATGCACAAGGGCATTTGTGATCTAATTATATTTGTGCTGGTTTCAGCACATTTACTTTACTTTGAAGAATTATAAACAAAAGGGTTACCAGATGCACATGTTCACTAAAGAGCTATTCCTTTTTAAAATAGATTGCAATATTCATATACCACGGCTTCAGCTTTTCCAGATATAACATTGCAGTTTACAATTTAATATTTGTCATCATCATTTTCCATGATCAGTTATTTCCTTTGTCCTCAAAAAGCTAATAATCACTTTGCTTCTTTGGTGATTGCAAAATACAACACAGAAAGTAATTTTTATACATTATTTGCACAGAAATGTAAATTCTTCACAGAGTAAAATGTTACTGAACCCTAACGGTTTAAAATAAACAGGTCAATCAAAATGATAATGTCTTTTTCAAGCATATGCCAATTTTAATATTTCCTATAAGGAACCAGCATACAGTGTAGGAACTAATAAAACTATAAGCTGTCCAAATGGAATTTGGAGGAATTTCTAAACAGAGTATAGTCTATGGATCATGCTCCACAATTGATCTTCTGATATCTAATTAAAGCATGTTGAGTTTATTTATAATGTGTAAAGAACTAATGTACAGTAATCAGTACCAATTGTGGCCTGGGTTGCTTGACAGACCATGTGCTTTGGGAGTGGTTATACTCCCATAGCACTGGTGTGTAATTAGGGTTGCCAGGTGGCCTCTCAAAAAATATTGGACACAATGGTGAAAGGTGTGACGTTTGCGAGAATCGTTGGTGGGGAAGAATGTTATTTTTAAATTACCTGACTGTTACGTCATTTTTTTCTAAATTTCACTCCAAGTATTCACCAATTTGCACCAATTTATATTCTGTTTCATAAAAAAATCTGGAGAGGAGTATTGGGAGGGAGTGCCCTTCCGAGGATTTTTTAAGAAATAGAATATGATTTAGTGCAAATTGATGCAAATTGGTGCATGCATGGAGTGAAATTTACAACAAATGACAAAATGGTCAGATCATTTATAAATAACTGACCTGCTGTCATACTGTACATGGCGAGCAATACTAATCTTAATGCTCCTCCCACAAATTCCAATATTGTTGCACCTCTCCTCATCATCTCTCTCCCCCCTTACCCTCACCCTTCTCATCCTCTCACCCTCCTCCCGACATCCTCACTCACCCCGCCACCCTTCATCCTCTCATCCCCCTCCATTCATCCACACCTCCCCACCACCCTTCATCCTCTCACCCCCTCCCTTTATCCTCTCTTACCCCTGTCACGTGAGCGACATCCACACGCGATGACGTCAATCCTCGGGCATCCTTTGTCGAAACTGTCTGGAATCATGTTTCGCAAATCTGCTTCGTCAGGGGTCCTTGATCAAGGACCCCTGATGAAGCAGACTTGCGAAATGCGTAGAGTCCTGATTCGAGACAGTTTCGACAAGGGTTGCTCAATGATTGACGTCGATCATGTGAGGTTTGGAAAGCGGAAGTGTGAGCTTCAATAACATTGCAGGGGGCTGAAAGCGCATCAACTCCCGTGTAGGAGCTCCACTACCCACGGTATACAGACCTCCACTACCGAACACCACTCAACTGTCTTTCATTAAATGCCCATGAATGGGGCTACTTATGTGAGATGCCATTGTTTACTTTTTGTATTTTGAATATATCTTGACCATCTACACCATCTTGTATCTCTCTTTTTTTGTGGCCTGAGAGTTCGTGCAGTAATTTTTTGGGCACACTACATTCAAGAAAAGGTTTAATTGAAACACTAACACCAATAGACTTCCTTTGGGACCCAATGTCTGATTATTCCTTATGAAATGTGAGTGCACATTCCTACGGAGCTTTGTTAATTGTTCCTCTGTTCAGATAGAATTGCACTATTTTGTGTTTATTTTTTCTATATTACCACCGGTTTTCTGCGCTCCCTAAATCTTCTACAATTTAACAGGCAGTGGATGGAAGGGAAGTAAATATAATTATGCCCAATTACAAAGCATTAGTAAGACCACACATTGAATATGGAGTACAATTTTGGGCACCACTCCTTAGAAAATACATTATGGAACTAGAGAAAGTGCAGAGAAGAGCCACCAAATTAAGGCTCCCAGAGAACAAGCTGTCTCTCAGTATAGGTGGGGGGCAGCTTGTTCACTGGGAGCCTATTGAAGCTGAATGGCTACACCTGTCGGCCACTGACGCCTTGATGCAATATCGAGAGGCATGCAGGGATTAAGAGACGGGCAAAATGGAGCCGGTGTACCTTCCATAGCGAGGCTGACGAGCATGCCACGCTATACGCAAACGGTGATACAACAGGCAACTTATAAATACACCTGAAATTGGTGACTTGGCGAAAGATCCAAGGCGCTGGAGCAGGGATTAACATCAGCTAAGTGGACTGGGTGCAGAGTCCTACCAGCGTGAAGCTCCCCACACTACACCAGTAAGAGCAGTGTTAACTGCTGGATATTTTCTCTGAGGTACATATCGTCACGTCAACTTGTTACTTGAACTTTGGGACACTAAACCACAAAGTATTTAATAGTGGTTTACTATAGAGACAATTCTGAATGAAATGGTACTCATATATTTTTATATATTTTTTTTTTCATAAGCGTATTTTTCACTTTGTTGGTACGATTTTGAATCCATTAGCTGCAATATTTGTTGTCCTATGCTATTGTTTTTTGTGATTCGCAATAGCTTATATAAACAACACTACAATTAATATACTAGTGAAATTACAGGATCTTATTATACTGTTAGTCTAAACCCCACCGAGTTCCCACATTCTGGGTTCTATCCTGTTTCTGCGCCAAATGCAACATTTCACATACATACATACATACATATATATATATATGTATGTATGTATGTATGTATGTATATATATATATATATATATATATATATATATATATATATATATATATATATATATATATATATGTATAAACATATATGATCATTAGGGGGAACAGAAACTGGACCTGGGATGTGGAGATGTGTGCTGGAAAGCAGTGCTACACTGCATGAACAATAATTAACCCTTTACATGAAAGTGTAAAGGCAAGAAAATTCTTGCCTCAAAAACACTCTGGGGGTTATGCACTAAGCAGTGATAAGTGGGTTTTCTGGGTGCTATGCACAAAGCAGTGATAAGTGCTTTTAAGTGAGATACATGCCTTTATAGTGTGATACTGCCTGTTGTGAGATTCACAAAGCAGTGATAACACTGCAGTATCGTGCTATAATGGCATTTTTTCCCACTTAAAAGCACTTATCACTGCTTAGTGCATGACCGCCTAGAAAGGCATTTATCTCACTTAAAAGACTTATCACTGCTTTGTGAATCTCACAGCACTAAATATCACGCTATAATGGCTTTTTATCTCACTTAAAAGCACTTATCACTGCTTAGTGCATGAACCCCCATGTGTGAAGTGAAAATGTAAAGATAGATACATATAATATCAGCAAAATCACATGATGTGGGTTGAGCCTGTAGATAAAGCACACACAGAGAGGCATGTACATGACAGGTAACAATGACAAATGCCAAAAGGGGGGTCACAGAAGTACTTAGACCAGTGCAGCAAGTTAGTAGCAAACATCCACAGCCAAGAGAGTGTTCCTAGGTTCAGAGGGAGTAAACCACAACTGATCCACTGCGCATGCTCCCAAGATGACAGGGGCATTCTTTTTAATGATTTATATCTGTATGTGATTAATAATTTTTGATATTTTTTCTATGCTAGAGTGCTACTTTTTTCTATGCTAGAGTGCATACCCAGAAAACCACCCACAGACAGCTGTTTCGACCTTGCAAGCTTAAGCCTATAGGGAACCATGTTAAAAATGGTTTTTGAGGCAAAAAGTGACACTGTCTGCTCATTTGCATGTCATTTCCCAGAATCCCTTGCTGCAGTGGAAGTGCTGTATGCTGGGTGATAATGGGGAAAGGCGGGGTTGCAGACCTGCCTAAGACATGCAGATGAGCATACCGTTTTATTTGCATATTTGCTTTCCTGTGGAGGGTTTTTGTCACTTTTTTTACTCACCACAACTTAACTCAGTATTATGGTATAGCCTATCCCATAGCCTCTTTTGCATACCCAGTTAAAATCAACCCCACACTGATGAGACCCATCAAGGTCGAAACAGCTGTCTGTGGGTGGTTTTCTGGGTATGCACCTTAACCCTGGCTGTGCTCAAAGCTGTGACCATGCAGCAAGCTTAAGCCTATAGGGAACCATGTTAAAAATGGTTATTGAGGCAAAAAGTGACACTGTGTGCTCATTTGCATGTCATTTCCCAGAATCCCTTGCTGCAGTGGAAGTGCTGTATGCTGGGTGATAATGGGGAAAGGCGGGGTTGCAGACCTGCCTAAGACATGCAGATGAGCATACAGTTGTATTTGCATATTTGCTTTCCTGTGGAGGGTTTTTGTCACTTTTTTTACTCACCATAACTTAACTCAGTATTATGGTATAGCCTATCCCATAGCCTCTTTTGCATACCCAGTAAAATCAAACCCACACTGATGAGACCCATCAAGGTCGAATCAGCTGTCTGTGGGTGGTTTTCTGGGTATGCACCTTAACCCTGGCTGTGCTCAAAGCTGTGACCATGCAGCAAGCTTAAGCCTATAGGGAACCATGTTAAAAATGTTTTTTGAGGCAAAAAGTGACACTGTGTGCTCATTTGCATGTCATTTCCCAGAATCCCTTGCTGCAGTGGAAGTGCTGTATGCTGGGTGATAATGGGGAAAGGCGGGGTTGCAGACCTGCCTAAGACATGCAGATGAGCATACAGTTGTATTTGCATATATATATATATATATATATATATATATATATATATATATATATATTATAAAATCTAGTAGTGAAAGCACCAATCCCACATTGAAATAGTTGTCTTTTTTTTCTATTTCATTCTCAACACATGTATCATTGTGGAATCTTTTCGGAGAAATCCACGTGTAAAGTAATACTTTTGAAGCCTACAAAAATATGTCTCCAAATCAGTTTTATTGCAATGGAATTGCTGCAACAGACTTTTGCCTTACTTAACCCCTCATTGTTAATTAAGGCAACATAAATTGAATTTTGCTCCATTAAGTAATGTATTGGGAACCCCTCCATGACGTTATTTAATAGTTTAATACACTAATTTGATTGTGCTGCCTCTTATATAAATATCAAACATGCAGTTTTTCAGGCTGGATGTAAAGACAATATATGCAGAATTATTACACCAGCGGGCACAAGTTGCAATAAAGCAGCTGGTCCAGCACAGATATAAGATGGTAGCTAAGAGAACAGCATGTGTAGCGTAAAGTGAAGCTACAGTATGCAGTCTACTCCAGGAAATGGAACGGGTTACAGTTAAATTACCTGATGCATCCCTAGAAACTTAATTAAAACTGTTTCTGTTTTTTAATTATGAGATACATTCACTAAAGTGTGCTAGCCATAGGGTCTATCATTAGCAACCACTGTTAATCAGTAACACAATTAATGACAAAAACAAAATTGGAATACAACAATACAATAAAACCAAGTCAGGAGAATACTGTTCAGTGGTAAAAAAACATAGGTGTACTATAAAATGTCAATATTTTTCAACTTTGAAGTTACAATAAAAAGGCTGGTTGTAAAATACAGTTCTACATACAGGATATCTATTGACCGTTACCACAATCCTGTAATTATGTATATAAACAGTTACAGTCAAACCTATGATGTACTGTAACTGAAGACTTAATGGGACAATGAAAGTAAACTAATTATACAACTTGCACTGCAGCATGGGAATTAAAAAAGGTTAAATGTAGTTATACCAGAAACCTATTCTAATTGCTGCAAAAGGCTCTAAATAAAAACTTGAATGCTTCTACATGTGCTTAATACACTAAATCTGACCATTTGGCATTTTATTTGGCATTCTCCTTCCAGCCCCAAGTTCTCACCATTGGTTTAGAGATTAGCAGAGCTTTTTCACCAGCTTTCTGGACTCTCAGAATGAAATGGCTTCACAATACATAGGATGTGCTTCAAGCTGCCAAATATAATCAGATATGGATGTTCCTGATTAAATACTGGGTGTAACCCATTGTCTGTCATCACACAGTTCTGCGTGCCTTTTTCCAGGCACGTGCTTAAAGGAGCATGCCAAGTAAATGACCTGCCATTTTGTCAACATAGTTAGGAAGCAGGGGGCCTGGGGGCCGAACCACATTGATTGCAGCTCTGAGGACCCACTGCTTCCCGAGATACTTGGCTCCTGCTTCTGAAATCTCACGCGGCACGCAAGCCGGGTTGCAGCTTCCTGTCGTGCCGATTGCTGCAGGAGATGTAAAACTCCACTTGCTTCTCCGGAAGAGGATGGTATCACGCCACCTTTTGAGGCAAGCATTTTGGGAGAGAGGGGAGTACCAGGAGCTGAAATTAATGCAGTTCAGCGCCAGAGACGCCCTACTCCCCACCTACGTAAAAAAATAAAAAAATAAATGGGAGGTGGAACTCCACACCTTCAATAGAATAGCATTAGTGTAAAAGATATAAACGATTAACTGTAAAATGTGCAAAACATTGACATCTTTTGAATAGATTAGGTAAAAATGCATCTTTACAATGTATATTGGCATCAAATCATTGCCTTTACTTTCTTGTTGTGATTGTACATTATGAAAATATCTAGTTGTGGAAAATACTGATAAAGAAAAAATATATATTAATATATACTTATATATATATATATATATTTTTTTTATATAAGGAATGGCATGGTGGTTGTAAGAATACTGCATTTGAAGTGGCTGTACCTTATGCAGAAATATGAGATTGTAAGCTCTTTTGAACAAGGATTAATTGGGCCCGCAAAATGTAATGTTCTGTTTACACTGTCAGCAGGGCCGCCGACAGGGGGGAGAGCCAGGACAAGTGTCCCGGGCCCGGAGGCCGTGGGGGGCCCAGCTGGCCGGTACTGGAAGTTTAGCTGCCTGGCCTCTGGTTCCCGCCGCCGAGCCCTGGCTGCCGGCTCTTCCCAGCTGCTGCCTGCCTCTTTCCACACCATCCTCTCTCTCCAGCCGGTGTGTGCCAGAAGCTGGGTGCACTCGGAAGTCAGGCCCAGCTTCCGGTGCACAGTGGCTTGAGAGAGGGGACGGCGTGGGAAGAGGCAGGCAGCAGCCGGGAAGAGCCGGGGCTCGGCAATGGCAACCAGAGGTAAGTAGCAATTGTATTTGGGGGGTGGTAATTGTATTTGTGGGGGTGGGGTGGCAGCAGCAATTGTTTTTTGGGGGTGGCAATTGTATCTTGGGGGGTAGTATTTTTTGTATTGGAAGGGGTAAAATGTGTGTATTGGGGGTAATTATTTTCTGTGGGGAGGTTTTATGGGTACTAGGAGTGTGAGGTAATTGTGTCTGTGGCCAGAGGAGGAGGGGAAAATGTGTGGGAGAAATGGGCGATTGAGTGGGAGGGGGTAATTGAATAAAAGCGGAGGGGGGGAGAGTTTCAGAAGAGAGGGGTTATAGAGGGGGGTAAGAGAGTGAGTGAGGAAGAGTGGGTTAAGAGTGAGAGATAGAGGGTGGAGAGAAATACAGGTGTGAAAGGGGGGTCCATAAGGCCGCTGGCATAAGTCCCTCCCCACCCCCCATTTTATGCAAATTAGAGTTCACAAATTTAGAAACCTGCAAACATTTGTCAATATGTTTGACCCGAAAACGGGGAAAAAAATCCTTCTTATTTTGAAGGTTTTCCTTTAATTTAGCAAAAAGTTCCAAAACCAATTCGGTTCCAGAAAATCCAAAACACTGAAAATCTTTCAAACCAAAACACCAGTGAAAGTGCTAAATACATATTGGTTCATTGTAGTAGTTGATTCACAGCACTATGAAGAAACAGCAACAAAGCTACTTCAGAATAAAACCCAATCGTTGCTTTTTCTGTATGTCCCATGCCTTCATGTTATATCCCTTCCAATATTAAAGCTGCAGTTCAAGCTGCCATTTAAAAAAAATAAAAATTCCCATTCAATATGTGCATCAATACAATCTGCACACTGACAAGTGATTGATTAGCTAAGCTGCAGATCTATCTGTTCTCCTGTAATCGATCCCATGCTCCGGATTATTTAATTCAGTTCTTGCACAGCATTCTGGGCAATGCAGTCCTGGAATATGATTGACTGAGCAATTACTAGATACAATTGGTGCACTGCTAGAGAGAGGGTGGGGCTCAGGAGCCAGAAGGGGAAGGGGGCTGTCACTTTGGAAATGCTTCCTACATTAGAAACACTAAAAATGCCTTTAAAACATATTTTTTTTAATCCTCAAGTATTTTCTCACAGTACAGAACTGATTTATTTAAAAACAAAAAACAAAAACACATGTAGGATATTGCTTGAACTGCTGCTTTAATGCCCATAGTGGAATGTATGTGGTCTTTCTGATACAGATTTGTGTAAATAGATTCTCACAAAGGATGACAGGCTGAAGCAGCCTCACAGATGCTTGTATTATAACCTCAAGGCATTCAATATTTTCAAGTTAAATGGCAATTATTTGCAAACAAGAAGATGATTCGGTGATTAAGGTAGAAAGTGATTTTTATAATTGTCAGGGAATTTTCCTCTATAAGTCTTGTAATAAAACAAATTTACATTGTGCTGCAAGTGGCAGTTTTTCTGTGAATGTGATTATCATTAGTTGTTGCCAGAGTACTACCTTTCATATTCGCCTATCCAAATATTATTTACTAAGTTAACAAAGCTATAGTACTTCTACTGCACACTATTTATCAAATCCACATGATAATCAAGGTGAATCAATCTCCTGCCAACATTTATTTAACTAGCAGAGGAACCTGCAATGTTCAAAAACTTTAACATCACTCTTAATATTTTGCAACACATAGAAATTGGCTCTGAACATTTTTGTTTTGTTTTTTTAACTTTAATCAATAGTTGTGGGTATAATGGAGGACTTTTTAAACCTTCAGCAAGAACATGTTCAGTGTCAGACAGCTCAAATACCCTTGTCATAGATTGGCAAATGGAATCCTGTGACTTGTTAAAGGTAGAGAAAGAAAGCATAATGAAGGCCTCCATACGTGGCCCGCAGAAAAACGCAAACTGGTTTTGTTTTTCTTTTACTGGATTCAACCACTAAAGTTACTTGTTTGAGAAAACTGCATATATATTTTTTTTTAAATCGTTTTTAACACTAATTATTATACCCCTGAAATCCTTGTCAGATACATAAAAAAAAAAAGCTCTGGAAAAACAAAGGGTTTGCAAATATTTTATCTAAATTAAATGGTAAATATGCCATACTAATCGCTTTAAAAAAAAACAAACATATTGTCTTACTCCTAATTGGTAATGTAGTTAACCAAAATCCTGTGATATTAACCTTCAGAGTGCCGTTATGACATGCCATGTACGGCACAAGCCCTGGCACGTCTAGGTGGCCCTAATGACGTACGTGGTATGTCGTGGGCACTTGCTTCATTTCTAGGGGCAGATAGGTCTGACTGTTCCAACGGAGCAGCCGGCACGATTGAAACGGAAGTGGATCCCTAATTGTAAGGGGGTAGATGGCCCCCCATCTCCAATGCTGTTAAAAAAATCAATGTCCAATTCTGGAGAGATTGTTGCTTTAAAATAGGTGTCTGCTACTCTGAACCTGAATGCCTACTGTATATTTCCCTGATATCTTCACATATCCCCTAAGCAGCCAGTTCTGCTTGGTTTGTCTTCAAACTGTATTCTGTGACAGCTGTCGGAAACAATACATTAGAACAGCTGCTATAACATCTACAAAGGTTGTGGAATTTTAATTGGACTCAATATGATATTGTTTAGTCTGCTATATTTAAAAAAAGCAATATATCCATTGCACCACTGAAGATCCTAATGGGGCTAAATGATGCTTTCCTGTTGCTGAAGGGTAGATGTCTAGTTTCAATGCATTATTTCCAAGGCTTGGCTTTTCTAGTGTACTGTTAAAAAAACAACAACAAGTAAATTCCAAACAGTAGGAACAGTGCAAGAAGAACAAAAGCTAGCATTTTGACTAAAAGAAATGTAAAGGAAGTCACATAAATATTCTCTTTCCAAGACTTGCCTTGAGCCAGAGAGGACCACACAGTGTTTTATCATTCAGTCAAAAAGAAGTCTGTTCTAAGGCCCTCCCGACTGCTGCCAACCAACAACAAAACTACGTATTAGGGTAAGGACCTCAAATAGAACAAAGGGTAAGACTTACTTTCAGCATCAGCATGGAGTAGGAAGCACAGGAGTACCACCACTGGCCTGGCTATGTTCATCATTGGACAGCTTGTCACCTGCATGCTTTGGAAGCCTTGTTTTTACTGGCTCACAAGCCGAGTGTCTGCCCACTTAGATATTTCAGATGCAGTATTTTCAGAGCCTGATGGGGATGAAAAAACACACAGGTTAGAATTATATTGCTTTAGTTTGTTCACCTCTGCTACCCGTCTAAGGAGGATAAATATTTAAGGTAACATATTGCAATGCCGAGTTTTCGCATTACTGAGTGAAGCACATTACACACTTTTGTATTGATGCCAAAATACAAGATGCCAAGGAACATCTTGGCACTGGTCATGGATCTCTTGATATTAATGCAAACGAAACCTAATCTCAGAAGTATCACCCGAAACAATGATCAGAACTAACCTTCATTGTCGTCATCCAAGTATTAGTTTAATGCAGAGGTTCTCAACCCCAGTCCTTAAGAACACCCCCCCCCCCAACAGGGCAGGTTTTAAGGATATCCCAGCTTTAACACGGGTGGCTCAAACCGTGGCTCAGTCTTCAACTGAGCCACTGATTGAGCCACCTGTGCTGAAGCAGGAATATCCTGAAAAGCTGACCTGTTGGGGGGTTCTTGAGGACTGGAGTTTAGAACCCCTGGTTTAATGCATCACTCAAATTATAAGACTCAACATTCTCAGACTCTCAGAATCTCAAATGCATTGGAAGCTCATTCAGTATTTAATAGGTTAAAATATATTTTTAGCAAATATTTATTATACACCAATAAATACTGCAGCACAGTATCTACCGTATACATCCCCTCTTAAAGTAGCTTACAATATAAAATGATGAGAAACAGAGTGGAAGCACAGGGTGATATATTGGGGGTGTTGTAGGTCTGTGGATGCTCAAAGTAACCCTATGGCATTGGCTAAGGTGTTAGGGCAGAAACATGAAGAAGGCTTTGCTATCAAAAGTAAAACTTTACACTTTTAAGGGTGTATCAAAAGCTAAAAGCATCGGCATTCTTAATGGTGGTGGTGTCATATTATGGTGTCATTCTTACAGGTGGTGCCTTATTAAATTACAAAATGTATTATGAGAGCATAGAGAGAGTGCTTAACCCATTTAGTTTGTGGAATTCCTTTTTAATCCATCACCTCAGACTCCCTTACTTTCAGATTGAGCATCACATTCTTTGGAAGATGTATAGTAGTAGAGTGAAGTGTTGTCAAAGACATATTGAACACAGGTCTACATTAACCTTCTTACTTTAAAAACGTACATGCAATTGCATTCAAATATCCAGTTAAAAGAGCAATCCATGCAATATTATATATGTTTTTTTTTAATAAATCAGTTCTGTAGTATTAGATAATACTTACTACATTATTATTATTATTATTCAACTCAATGCCATTTTTAATGAGTTTTAATATAATGAGCATCCTTTTTATTTCTATAGCAGGCTTTAGCACACGTCCCCGGCAATGCAAGACCTTCACAACACTTTCCTGTTTGTGATCATTTGTTGCCAATATTCCCAGCCGTTTGCATTGCAAACTGTAACAATAGATAATGTTACCTTAGTCATTTAAGAATACATTGTAGCTGCTGAGTTAAACTGACTGAATTATTGATTGAATCTGAAAGGCAGCCATTTACTGAACCCTTGGAAGCAGGATTTTTTCTGATCGATCACTGGAGAAAGAATCGACCAGCATCTTAAGTAATTCATTTTCATACAACTAATGGTGGTTATTTTGGGGGTTCAATATGAGCTTATAGGGGTCCTGAATAATTTGCAATTCTTGTTCAGCTGGTCCTGGCTGATTTGGAAGGTGGCTCCTCCTTCCCTAGTTTTAAGCTCAACCCTCTCACTTTTAAATGGTTAAAGCTCACTCATTTGCACCTTGCACACCCATGGAAACTTGCATCCAGTATGATTGCGACAAATCTAATACAGAGTGCTTTTCCTGGTATTATACAGGTTAATAAGAGCTTCAATCAGACTTAGAACTATGCAACTAATTTTGACATATTTATTATAAATCATTCTTCCTGGTAATGTACAGGTTATTAAGAATCTATTTTAGTGTTAGGACCCTTGAGACGTGGTCTGCCTTGGAGGGGCTCAAGGGCTTACAGCACTTTGGCCAAAGGGTTAAACTAAAAGACCATTTTATTCAAAAGATATTTATATATATATATATTTAGGCACTGTACCGTGTATTGGTGTCTTTGGATGTAGCACTGAGCTCTGTCTGTGTTTCATGTTCTTTCTCTGGTTTTAAATATGTATATATTTTAAGTGTCGCTTGGATTGCCTCTATAACTACTGTAAAATGTAATGAAAAGGAACAGACTGAGGAGTACAGAAGGCTGCATCCTGGCATTATGCAGCTAATGTAGCTAACTTATTTTGTTCTAATACGGCAGATCTACAAATAAAACCACACTCCCTCCTACTTTACAGCCTAACTCATGCCTGGTCATAGTTATCCAACTAGTGACATCAGTTCCTGGGGGGGAAATAAGTGTTGTTTTCACAGATTTCATGTCTATGGACTGGGTCAATTACACTGGTATTTTTAAAAAAACAAGCGTCTTGGTATAACAATGCAGCCTGATTCATTAACTTCATGATTGATTCAACATGAATCTTTTCCAAGTTAAATGGAAAATTTTTAATACAGGAATGGGATAGTAAAAATGATTTGTTATCAGCACCAAATGGATGCTATTAATCTGCTATTTTGGTAAATGTCCATGTTGCATTAGCGTAACTGGAACACGCCAGACTTGTTACATGATTTTCACAGCTGCATAAGTTTAATTATGTTTTTTTTTTTGGTTTATCTGATGGTGAGAAGCCACCTCGTTAATCGTTATCCATACACAGCTACAATCACAATAATCCGAATACTGTAAAACAAACTAAAATGAAAGTTAATATACCCCAAATTCCAGTTTTATTGAATAAGTGTAGATTTAAATAAAAATGTTCTTTAATAAATACACCTGAGCTCGGCAGGCTCGGATCCAGCTCCCCAGAGGATATAAAAGAGAGGCAAATACATTTATCTTGAAATCAGCTGCAGAATTGAAATTGTCTTTTTTCCTTTTAAAGGCTATTATTTTCTGGCACGGAGAGAACTTTGCTTTGGCATAAGCGTAGAAACACATTCTCTCTCAATTTCATTACTATGCATGAGTGACTTCCATGCAGCACAGATTAAATCAAAAGGGAGAAAAATACATAATTCTAATGATCAGTCCAAGAGAGAGATCCTTCCAGATTTGCAGGTGGTAGAGTCTGTTCAACAGTATTGCCAATCCAGCTCAGTGATGTATTTAGCCTGGCTTTTAATGTATAATAAGCTGAAGCATTAATGTCTCAAACATTAGTAATCCACTTCTTCAGTGCTGGATGGAGTTCTCATGATAACACTAGAGAAATTGAGTAATAACATTTCTCTCTGCTGTTTTAAAACCTTAGACCAATTTTGGCTGTGGCTCTTCCCTTTTTACAGAAGCATATCACAGTGTCTAACCAATATTTTTAAATATATTTATAGTATTAGCCTCTGCTGGGTGACTGACTCATGGATCCACTCCACTTTCAGTGAAAAAGTACGTTCTAGTGAGTGTGCTTTGAGCATACATTAACTCAAATTCAGCATACCCTATTAACATCTTTTTTCAAAACAACACTTATATTTTGTATCTTCTTACCTCCCCCTGATGTAATATACTAAGGCCCTTATTCTGTAAAGTGTGATAATGCAGATGACGTGCTATCACATGAAAAGCCCCATTAATGTCAATGGGACTTTTCATGCGATAGCACATACTCTGCGCATATCACACCTTACAGAATAAGGGCCATTGTTTCTATAACACACCCTCATTAGCAGAATGCATTTATTATATCCAGTAGTGCACATATAGAAAACATAGAAAAACATGCAACCCACTGATAAGCACTGAGTATGGCTAAGCAGAGCATGCCCACTGTGCACACCTTATTAAGTTTATGTCCCTGATGTACAGTACTGCTCAGAATATAGATACAGTACAGTATATTGAGCACATTTGTTGTGAAAAAAAGCACCACCTTTTACCATATATCATATTGTGTATTGTATGCACAAAATAGGCAAAATAACTTAAAAAAATACTTTAACGATGTGAGCAATTTTAGTTGGAGATGTTGTCCTTTTTTTAAATGCCTAAAGCTACTGTACTCTTTCTCCGAACACAATGATGGAAATGACAACTAAGCAGTAGCTTAGAACTATAGAGTATATAACTAGGCTTACATTGCAGAATTGAGAGGTGGAGGTACACAGTGAGAGGTGGGAGGTACACAGTGAGCGGTGAGAGGTACACAGTGAGAGGTACACAGTGAGAGGTACACAGTGATAGGTACACAGTGAGAGGTGAGAGGTACACAGTGAGAGGTGAGAGGAACACAGTGAGAGGTGGGAGGTGCTTAGTGAGAAGTGAGAGGTACACAGTGAGAGGTGAGAGGTACACAGTGAGAGGTGAGTGGTACACAGTGAGAGGTGAGTGGTACACAGTGAGAGGTGGAAGGTACACAGTGAGCAGTGAGAGGTACACAGTGAGAGGTACACAGTGAGAGGTGAGAGGAACACAGTGAGAGGTGGGAGGTGCTTAGTGAGAAGTGAGAGGTACACAGTGAGAGGTGAGAGGTACACAGTGAGTGGTACACAGTGAAAGGTGAGTGGTACACAGTGAGAGGTGAGTGGTACACAGTGAGAGGTGGAAGGTACACAGTGAGCAGTGAGAGGTACACAGTGAGAGATACACAGTGAGAGGTACACAGTGAGAGGTGAGAGGAACACAGTGAGAGGTGCATAGTGAGAGGTGAGAGGTACACAGTGAGAGGTGAGAGGTACACAGTGAAAGGTACACAGTGAGAGGGGAGAGGTACACAGTGAGAGGTGAGTGGTACACAGTGAGAGGTGAGAAGTACACAGTGAGAGGTGAGAAGAACACAGTGAGACGTGG
Source organism: Ascaphus truei (assembly GCF_040206685.1). Lineage (NCBI taxonomy): Eukaryota > Metazoa > Chordata > Amphibia > Anura > Ascaphidae > Ascaphus > Ascaphus truei. The sequence goes on along the minus strand of NC_134483.1, from coordinate 156,834,984 downwards.
GAGGTGCATAGTGAGAGGTGATTGGTACACAGTGAGAGGTGAGTGGTACACAGTGAGAGGTGAGAGGTACACAGTGAGAGGTGAGAGGTACACGGTGAGTGGTACACAGTGAGAGGTGAGTGGTACACAGTGAGAGGTGAGTGGTACACAGTGAGAGGTGCGAGGTACACAGTGAGAGGTACACAGTGAAAAGTACACAGTGAGAGGTGAGAGGTACACAGTGAGAGGTGAGTGGTACACAGTGAGAGGTGAGTGGTACACAGTGAGAGGTGAGAGGTACACAGTGAGAGGTACACAGTGAGAGGTGAGTGGTACACAGTGAGAGGTGAGAGGTACACAGTGAGAGGTACACAGTAAGAGGTCTCCCTTCTAACAGCAATGCTTTATTCTTCCGTTATCTGAACTTGGTGGTCTCCCCATCCGGCATCAGCTATTCTATCCTTGTTCCCATGCATTGATTGCTATCTGTGCTGCTCGACTTCAGTTTTGCTTTTTGTTGTTGACTTTCTTTGATTCAGGGGGTCCCCCTGGAGATCTCAGACACCCTGATCTTTGGGAAAAGCAGAGAAAATAACGTATTTTTTTTGCCTGCGACATAAAAGAAAATGAAGATGGCCTGCCGGGTCATCCCATAGAAAGTAAGAAATGGAAGACAACACAACGTTATTCTACAAGAACGTGACGAGAAACCTGTGCTAATAAGATGCAGAGCGGCATTTGTTTTCGCAAACCATTAACTTTGGGGATACGGTTTAACCTCAGGCAACATAACGTCTGTTCCTGTTCTAAGAACCATCACATTATGGGCCCTGATTTAATGGAGCGTTGATGTTTCTAGCCCGAAGGTAAAAACTGCTTTACAGTGGGAGTGGTTTGCAGCTTTACATTTGTATTGGTAAAAAATGTGCTTAAAGCACACAGCGTTCTGAATGTAAGCCTCCTGATACACTAAGCATCTGAAAATCAAGATTAAAAATAAATAAAAAATAATCCTCTTGAGACCAATAATTATCTTGTGTTTTATAAATAGAAGCATGCTACCATAGGCACATATAATGTATTGGCACCAATCCATTGCCAGCTGCATTTCCCCAGCATCTACTTCACAGGAAAAACAACCTGCATCTCTCACGATCCCCATCTCGTGTGCTATTTATCCTTTGATACCATGTACAATGCTACTAAAATGAATGAAAGCCGTAGAAATCATAGTGGGGCATGTGCTGAGGGCACCAGCTCACTCCTATCATCATAACTATTTTCATGCCAGCATTTCAAATAGCAGCAACATCCATAAGACATCAGTCCTGTCGGACTCAATTTGTGTCTTTGCAAGCGTATCCTGGCCAACTGCTACATAATGACTTTGATGCTATCGCAGAAGATGGAGATATATAGAATGTGCTTTCAGAGGGAGAATCGGTTGCTTTGTTTTTTGCTGGCTGCTGAACTTGAGGGCAACAAGGAAGGCTTGAACTGTTTTCAAATACAACTGTGTCACAGAAACAATGTTTTAACAGCATCTGCATAAACCCTTTATTGTAGTTGTAGGTATGTGTGTGAAAACAGATTTAAAACTGTAAATATTTATTAGCATTTGGTGTTATTTATTATATTTCGTTTTTTTTAACGAATTCTAAACCTCTAGAGCATTGCAGGGGTTAAACTGGTTTTCACTATAGTTTTTGAAGAATGCTGTCGCAATCGCCGGTCATTATATTAATTATTCCAAATTGCCTCTCACTTGCGTTTAAAGAAACACAAATTGTCTATCACCAGATCAACAACCTGCTGGTTGATTTGGGCTTTGGTTATACACGACTACTGTTCTTAAGAAAAATGACTGTGAAATTACAAATTAGTTGTACCCAAGTGTTTCCTATGGCGGGACAGTGAACAAAAAAGTGAAATGCACAGGGATGCAATAAAAATGGTGTGTGGCTAGTATATAAATGATTTCTGCTACTTCCAGATATATTTTATTTTGCTTTAGTAGTGAAATTGTCGTCTGCACAGTAATGTATAAAGCAATAAAATGTCTGGGATTTCCCTTAATACTGTAGCTTCGAAAGACCGAACCACTGATTCACTTTCTACCAGCTTTATGTTGCATAACAGCAACCAAACCTTGCACTGATGAGACCCCAAAGCTCAAAAAAGCTCTGTGTGATTAGGTTTACTGGCGATGTACTTCTTTAACCCAGGCTGTGCTGACAGACTGTGTAATATGGCAGGCATAAGCTTATAGTGTGCCTTGTTAAAATGGATACGAAATAAAGAATTACACACTGTGGTAATTTGCATGTCATTACCCAGAATTCCTGTCTGCAGTGGAAGCACTGTTTGCTAAGAGATCGCGGAGAAAGGATGTGAATGTGCTCACAAGTGGTATTTTTATTTATGGTGGGTGATTTTGTCACTTTTTTTTACCCCCCACAACTTTTTTAATGTCTGGTTATAAACAAATAAAACATTTTGCTATCTTCTAAATATACAGTATATCAACATTACTTGGTGAAAAGATGTAGGTCGTAATAGCAGGTTTGTTTTACTGCATTATATCAACAGATAAAAAAATGTTGGGGTTTTTTATGGCTTAGTCTATAAATGTAATCTTTACACCAGATTAGCAGCATGAGCTGTGTATGTGTCTGTCACCCTGTCTCAACAGATCATTTTAATGAGGTGTACGTGAGTTGGAGCAGCAGTCCATGCGTCCGTGGAAAAGAGCACATATTTGCAAACAAATATAATAATTAGTATAGATTCTATTTGTAACAAGTTTCTGAACACAAATCCATAATTTTTTTTTTAGCTCGGCTTATGAACTCTGAACATACAGACATTAACATACAATCATTCATTCCACATTTAGTCCCAGCAAAAAAACTACTGTATGTTCTTCAAATATGTTCTACTTCTGGGCCTGTTCTGTGAATGACCTGGAATTAGATTCATATCTAAACACTGATTGTATAAACCTCTACATTCTATTTAAATGCTTCAGATATAACTATTACATCCAGGCATTTAACATGAGGCTTTCTTCAGCACTGCAGTACTGTATGTACAAAACCTCATAATGAAATACAATATTGTAGGTGGAAATGTTGTTATCTTCATTTTGTGAACGTTCACACAAATGTTTAGAGAAATTTCTCGAAATTTAGTTTTTAACATTAACAAAGATAAAGGAAAAAAACGTGTTTTTTTTCTGTTATTTTTTTCTTCCGACATAAATGAACATTCGCAGGTAACTGCAAGTTTTCCCGGCCGCTGCTGAAACTCTCCAAAGAGATCACAATAGTAGGATAGAATTCTGGTAAGAAAACATAGCTTATGTGTGCTGTACCGTTACTGTAACTAAAGTATTAAACATACATTGAATTTAAATGTAATAGTCACTTCAAAACTGCAATGCAAACAAGCCCTCGACTGCAACATTGGTGACACAATAAAGAAACAATTTACTCTGGGACGTCACACCTGAAGACTTTTATTGGCTTCCAAAAATTAGGAATAGTCTTTTTTTTTTTGTAGTTGCCCTTCTAAAACCGTTACATCTCACACATGCTGATTTTCTGCTATACATGCCGCTTTCTGTCACTAAACATTTTGTCACTGAAAGGATTAAAACAAATTGCCCAAAGCCTTAAAGTAACAATCCCCACTGCTTGCTATATATTTTTTTTTAACTAACTGAACCAACCCCCCGCCCTCATGGCACCCCCTAGTTCCCGAGCGACAAAGCGTTTTGTCTCACACAAAATGGGCTCGGGTCAGCCTTTCTCTCCGGTGGCCAGATGTTGCTGTGCTTTCTATTGGTGACCGCAGTGTCCATGTTTGGGCTTTTCTTTGGACCTGCCTCAAAGGAAGTGCAAAAAAATGTAAACTCTTGTCGCTCGGGAACTGGGAGGGGGGGGGCCTGCTGGAGGTCGTGGCACCGTGGATCAGCTTTGAGGACCCCCCTCAGTTCAAGGAAACTGAAAATAATTGAGGTTTTACTGCTTGTGGCAGTAGTGGAACAAAACACTGAGAGAGAGTTCACATGAAATACTTTGTATTGGGATAGATTTAAGGGAAGTCCAAGTACAAATGAAAGAAACATCAGGCTAAATTTAAAATAGCGCAAGGAATGAAGATTGCTTCAGGGTGTATAAGCAAGCACTAAAGTAGATTCAGTTTGTTTGCAAACATTCATTTAAGACATTGACAAATGCAGATGTGTATGCTTGAAAGCATTCTGAATATGGTGAGAAAACAAGGTTAAAATGTTCCCCAATTTCCTTTAGACATTCCCAAATCCCACTGCTGGGACTTGCAGCCTTTTGAATTTAAAATTGGAAAAACAATTAACCTTGCAGAGTCCAGATGCTTCACATCCCCAATATTACACCTATTTGTAAAATTATTTAATCATTGGAGGAAGTGTACCTGTGTTCCTAACAGATTTAATTATGGAAACACATGATGGGCCTACATAAAAATCTTTTTTTTTTTTTTTAAATAAGTAACAGGTCATTTCTAAGTCTTTAATGGCATTTAGCCACTTGTACTGCTAACTGGAGGAAAAAAAGAAAATATACAGAGAGGAAATAGAATGTAAGTCAATTAATTGAAAATTAAATACCTAAAATAGAGTTGTCCCCCTAATAAACTAAGATGAATGAATATTTTGAGAATTAAATGTTGTTTATGCCATGGAAACAAACCATTTGAAATGTACCGAAAACATACATACAGTACAGCAGAAATGTATCAAAGAACTATTGTCAACATACAATTTCCCAATTATACTCAGTGAGTAAAAATCTAAACTTAACTAGCTGGACAACTTATTCTATTGAACAATGAGTCTAGCCCTACCCCAGCCAGGCACATATTCTGCCAGGTGCTGAAGGGTGGCAATGAGTGGTCTCTGGATGCCCGAGGGTAAGATTGAAAACAAAAACAAACAGTGTGGGATTTCATTTGATGACAGATATGTGTCATGTTATTTCTTACTTTATGGTTATATTATATTCATTAATGTGCTTCCAATTAGGTCCAGTCTTTAGAGCACAGTTATTATCAGATAGTAACCTTCTTAAATGAAAATGAGACCTTGTTATATAACAATAATATTAGGATTATAAAGTGAAGCATCTTAAATTGATCTGCCAACCTCTAACACAGGGGTGCTCAACTCAAGTCCTCAAGACAACCAACAGGTCAGGTTTTTAGGACATCTCTGCTTCAGCACAGATGGTACAATCAGTGGCTCAGTCGAAGACAGAGGGTTTGTTTTCCTTTTTTCCCTCCAGCTAGCAGTACGTGGCTAAATCGAAGGCTGAGAAACTCATTGAGCCACCTGTGCTGAAGCAGGGATGTCCTGAAAACGTGACCTGTCGGGTGGTGTTGATGACTACAATTGAGCACCACTGCTCTAACAAGTTGTTGAGTTTGCTCCTACAGCTGTAGCTAAGCTAACTGTCTTCGGTGCCTCTGCCCCAGTTCACCTCAAAAGTACAAAAATTCGAGGCGCATGCGCGATGCGGTGGTGCATGGAAGCTTAGAATTGTGCCCACCGGCGCAATTATTTAATTATATACCGGCACTTACGGAACGAAATTAGGCAATAAAGACAGCCACAGATTTCCGATCGGCAGGGGATGCCGCTGAACACAAAAAGTAGCAGAAAAATCACCTCTGTAGCATGCTACTTTCGCAAAACCCCCCTCAGACCCCCTACAGCAATGGCGACAGGTGGGAAGGGAAAGGACAGCAGGAGCAGAGACAGACCTCCCCTCGCTACAGTCAATGACACCGGTGACGAAGATACAGATGCCGAAGCTACCAGACCTCCATCAGGAGACGGGGACCAGAGTTGGGCCAGAGTGAAAGATATTAAAGAACTCTGTGGAGAGATGAGGAGGTTCTTCAAGTCAGAACTCTGGGCTCTATGCAAAGATCTGGATGCCCTACGTGAACGGACAAATACTCTTGAAGTAAAATCAGATGATACAATAACTGCTCTACACCAAACCAAAACAGAGGTTGCCTCCCTAACTGCCAAAGAAAAAGATATGGAAGACAAGCTAGAAGACTCTGACAACAGGGATAGGAGAAACAACCTCAGTATCAGGGGGGTCCCGGAGGCTATCACAGACGCAGAGGATTTTATCACTCGCTGGGTGGAACATCTCATACCAGATGGCACTGACTTAGATCAGCATCTAGATAGGTGCCATAGGGCCCTCCGCTCCCGCCCTCAACCCGGAGACCCCCCCCAGAGACATAATTGTTCGATTTCACTTTTTCAAAACTAAGGTGTCCATCTCTCAAAACACCAGAAACCAAAAATATATTAAATTTGAGGAGGTCCAGTTTCAAGTCTTTCAAGACCTAGCCCCCTCTACACTGGCCAGGAGAAGAGGCCTGGGCCCAGTAACAAAATCACTGAAGGATAATAATATCAAGTATCGCTGGCTGTTCCCCTTTGCTTTATTAGTAATTAAAAACGGTACCGCACATACCTTACGCAGGCCTGAGGATGGAGATGACATCCTCCACAGGCTGGGCCTGTGACAGTCCTCAGGGTCTCCTCAGGTCTCCCCACATACATCCCCAGAGAGGGGTGAGGTTCCGTCAACTTCCTGGAGCACAGCTGGTCCCTCTGGATCCGCACACTCCGGTACCAAGAAGTAAGCCGAGCTGGGTAATCCCGGTTGATTCCAGCTAACCGGATCAGGGGTTCATTCACATTATCCCTGTAATTCCTGCCGAAGTCGCAGCGCTTCTTATGCGCGATCTGACGATATACACATGGGCTCCCTTGCTGACCCCCCTGCTGATCCTCCTGAAATTTCGGAGCGGTGGCCATCTTCCCCTCGAGCCGAGCGGGATCCTCTGAGGAGAAGCGCGGACTCACAGGACACACCTTCGAGAGGTCTGACATACGCCAGCAAAATGGCGTCCTTCCCAACCCTTCCGGTCCCTCCTCTCCCCTTCCGGCGCCTCACGATGACGTGGAGACAGCCGATTGGCCGGCTGCGGTGGTGACGTCGTGGGACGCGGAGCGGCTCGCGAGCAGATAATAGTTTTACCACGCACACCGGAGGGGGCCACAATGAACTTAATAAAGGCCACGGGCCCGGTTCGGGTAGGGGTCCCACTCCAGTAGAGGATAGAGCCTGAGGACAGTGAGAAGCACCCAATGGCTGGGACACCTCACATGGGATATAGCAGAGAGCCGCCAGATATCTTATCAGCCCCTTAAAGGGCATAAAGTGTAGTATAGGAACTAGAATATAGGAAGAGGAGGTGAACATTGATCAGATATAGCCCGAATCTTAGTTTTAGCTCAAATAATAGATAATGTATACAATATAAAGGTACAATCATAGGGATATAAGGGTATAAAGGTAGTTCATATACTTAACATATGTTTTTCAGGTTCACATAGGTTTTACAGGAGTTGGCTATAAAGGTTCATGCTAGCTTATAGGGGTTATATGGGTTATGTAAAGTTATATATTTCTATCGATTACTTAAGTTGTGAGGGTTTTATTTAGGATTATATATACGATTAAGAACACATAATTAGGGGTTGTGACATACTTCAGTCTTCCTCAGTCTGTAAGACATTTAAAGATTGGGCAGGCTCTCTCAAACTTACAAAGTTATGCTTATTCTGCTGTACATTTACTTACGCTGTTCGTAAGATAGGTGGTTCATTTATTTCGAATGTTTCGAATGTTTTCTGCCGACCATCGGTAAAAATAGAAATTTTACTGGTACAAGTTAAAGTATTAGGCTTTATGATTCGCCAGCGGGTCTCTACCCCCGCTGCAGGCGTCTCCAAATTCGACTCCTAATATGGGTCATGTTAAAGTCCCTAGGAGGCTTGTCCCTCGGGACACAGATCTGTCTAATTTTATAGATGGTCTGTTTGGCCTTTCCTACGGGCACGAGGATCCCACTGGGGCTGCCCCAGTTGGGATCCTGTCAAATCTTTGTTTACATACTAAAAGAGATTTAACGTTAAGATTGACAGTGTTGTTTTTGTGTTTTTTGTATGTTGCATGTGTCCCCGTCCCTCCCTACCCTCATGTTACCCCCCACTCTTTCCTCACTCAGCAGACAGAGGTATAACCGTCAATAGATCCTCGGGAACCTTTACCACCAAATCACCTGACAACACATCCGGTGGATCTCCCAGCCCTCAGAGAAGAGTAAGATTGGTACTCATGAGCTGGGCCCCACACATACCAACATAAAATGGCCCTTAGCATCATCTCACACAATGTAAAAGGCTTTAACAGTCCCATCAAACGCAAAATAGCTTTCACGGAATACAAGAGACGGGGCGCCGATGTACTGATGCTCCAAGAGACGCATTTTAGCGACCAAAGGCCCCCCCGTTTCATAGATAAACAATTCTCTAAGTTCTATCTCTCCTCGGCCCCCGAAAAGGGAGTTGCTATACTTTTCCACAACAGGATCCCGTTTGTCACTAAGACGGTAAGAAGGGACAGTGAGGGCTGATACATCATCCTTGCTGGCACCATACATGAACAACCCATCACTTTCGCAGCCGTATACGCTCCTTGTGAACAAGATGGGAAGTTTTTCGACACCTTCTTTCAAACCCTGAACACTATGGCACATGGTCATCTAAAAGTGGAAGGAGACTTTAATATAGCTCTCCAACCAGCATTAGACAGATCTAGCGTCCCTAGAGAAAATAACAAAAAGGTTTGGCTCTCTCTGACTTAAAAAAACCACTTAACAGATATTTGGAGAGAATTACACCCACAGGATAGAGATTATACATTTTACTCCCACCCACACAACTCATACAGTAGAATTGATTACTTCTTCGTCTCTAGTAGACTGATCCCGTTGGTCACCCACACGGAAATCCATGATATTTCATGGTCTGGCCATGCACCTATAGAGCTAAGGTGTAACCAAATTAAACACGACATGCTCGGAGCAAACTGTAAACTGAATGAATCCCTGCTGAAAATTCCTGATATATGCGAACACATTGATAAAGAAATCAACCAATTCTTTGAAATCAACACAGACTCTGTGGAACCTCAGTTAGTTCTCTGGGAGGCTCACAGGGCGACCCTCAGAGGCACGTTGATCTGTGTCACAGCGAGACGTAAGCGGGAACAGGATGCTAAAATTGTCACCCTTCAGACCAAATTATGCTCCCTAATGAAGAGGCACAAAAAAAGTCCGGACCGCAGGTCCTAAAAGAAATGAAAGACATTAAGATTGAATTAAATATGCTTCTGACGTCCAGGGCAGATAACTCGTTATGTTGGTCTAAAAGGCAATCTTATGAGAAGGCTAACAGGCCAGATATGATGCTGGCCCGACTGCTACGTAACAGACAGGCCAATTATAATATCCAAGTGATTAGACTGAGATCAGCCGCCACATCGGCCAACCCTAAAACTATAGTAGACGAATTTGGCAAATTCTATGGTTCTCTATACAACGGAGAGAAAGTGGCACATACCCCCAAAACGAGTAAAACCCTAGAAGATTTTCTAGCGAACTCAAATCTAGCAAAGCTTACTGAGACTGACAAAGAGAATCTGGGTGCTGATCTCACTATAGAGGAGATAGACACGGTCATCAAAGAACTAAAAACGTCAAAGGCCCCTGGCCCAGACGGCTTCTCAGGACTATACTATAAAAAGTTCTGCAAAAGTTCTAGCTCCTAGGCTGCTCCACATGTTTAATGCAATCTTGGCGGGAGTCCCGATCCCAGGCAAGATGCTTCAGGCGTCTATATCATTAATCCATAAATCAGGCAAAAGTATAGACCAATTTCCCTGATTAACACAGATATCAAAATATACGCCAAACTATTGTCCAATAGACTAAGTCAGTTCCTGCCCAGACTGATTCATCCAGATCAAGTCGGATTTATTAAAGGTAGACAAGCAGCGGATAACACTCGACGAATCACTGATCTGATAGAATTGGCTAACAAAGGGAAATCTAAAAATATGATGTTAAGTCTGGATTCAGAAAAAGCGTTCGACAGGATCGACTGGCCATACTTAAAAGAGACGCTCAGGGCATTTGGCTTCGGGGATAGGGTGAGTGAGGTAATCATGGTGCTCTACTCAAGCCCTACAGTTAGGGTCATACATCAGGGCTTCCCTTCTGCCCAATTCCAAATTAAAAGCGGCACGAGACAGGGGTGCCCGTTATCCCCCCTCCTGTTCGCCCTCTGTATGGAACCCTTAGCAGCACAGATCCGTGGCTGTCCAGATATAGTGGGTATAGATATTTACTCACAATCCCATAAGGCAGCCTTATATGCTGACGACATCTTATTGTTAATTTCTCGGCCCCTCACCTCTCTGTCAAATCTATTCGACTTGCTAGACAAATTTACTAAAATATCCGGATTCAAAATTAATCAATCTAAATCAGAGGCTCTCAACATCAGCCTCCCCAAGGAGGTTGAGAAACTACTAAAGCTAAATTTTGATTTTAACTGGAAACAAAACCAGATGAAATATTTGGGAGTCCATATTACCAGAGATGTCAGAGACATTTATAAGGCAAACTACCCCCCCTTAATTCGATCACTAAAGGCTGACATCTTAAAGTGGTCCTCCCAAAGAATCTCTTGGATAGGTAGGATACAAAGTATCAAAATGAATCTTCTCCCCCGTATCCTATACCTATTCCAAACGCTACCAGTGCCACTGAGACTGAAAGACTTACTCTCACTTCAGTCTGATATCTCCAAATTTATCTGGGGAGGCAAAAAAATGAGAGTAAACAAATCAATTATGAAGCGACCCTCTACAAGGGGGAGCTTAGCAGTATCTTGCCTGTGGTCCTACTATAAAGTGGCGCAATTGAGCCAAATTGTCCAATGGCATTCCAGCCCTACATTGAAAAGATGGGTGGATCTGAAGGGGGCGGTTTGCGCTCCGATAGAGCTGAAATCCCTAATTTGGCTCCCCAAAACTGCACGCGCAGGCGCCAACATCCTACTTTCCTCTATGACCAACTCACTGTCAATATGGAATGCAGCAAAGCACAAATACTCCCTAACCACTAAAAACTCCCTGATGTCCCCCCTATGGGGGAACACCGACTTTGCACCTGGCCTGCAGTGTAGCAATACTTCTGTTTGGAAAAAGGATAGATATCTGCGCCTTAGGGACCTGGAGGGAAATAATAACAGAATAAAATCATTTGAACATATCAGATCGGAAAAAAACATCCCTCATTCTGAATTTTTTAAATACCTTCAGGTTCGTGCATTTTACAATAAATTAGCCCCGTCCCCAGCACTGACTAATTTTGAAAAGCTCTGTCTGGCAGAATCAGACACTTCGGGACTCACATCGCAGTTGTACGGAGAGGTGATCGGTTCTGATGTCCCTGAACAGAGACATCCGAGATACAGATCCCAGTGGGAGTCAGATCTAGGAGAATCCTTAGAGGATGAGGACTAGGATAGTATTTATCAAACTGCAGCCAAAAGCTCAATTTGCACCACACTAAAGGAGAATGCATATAACGTCCTTATGAGATGGTACCACACCCCACTAAAATTATCAAGGTATGTGCCGGGACTCTCCCCGCTGTGCCCTCGACAGTGCGGAGAGTCGGCAGACCTGTTACATATGCTGTAGTCCTGCCCACGGATCGCCCCTTTATGGGAAGAAATGCGAGATTGAACTCAGAGGATCTTGGGCCTCCCAATTCCCTTAGACCCATGGCTGTTCTTACTGAACAGACCACTGAGGGGGCTCTCAAGAGCAAACAATAAATTAATCGGGCACCTTGCCCTAGCGACCGATGCGAGATCGCAGCAATATGGAACTAAACGAGATTCTTTCCATCCCCAAGATTCTGAACAGGATTTGGTTTGTCTGCCAGATGAAAAAACTAATGAGTCTGGTTAACGACACTGGCATCAATTATCTTAAAATTTGGGTACCTTGGCTGGCCCAAACAGACATTCCCGGGGTGGAGCATGCCACAATCTGGCATTGATAGCGCTAGGTGCATTCTCCTCTGGTGGGTTCAGTTCATACCTCATCTTTTCTTGGAAGCCAGTGATAACCCACTCAACAAATCAAGAAAGATCCCGGATAGCTGGACCAGGGAATTAATCTAAAATAGTTAGACGCTTTGAAACTCCAATCTACATTACACCTCTCGGAGGGCCTTCACCTCTTCACCTTTTCCCTTACGGGCCAGCTCACCCATACCATACTGCTACATATACCTCCCTATCATCCCCCTCCCCCACCCAGCAGTACGTTATACAGTTTATATATGTCGGATAACTACAGATTCACCAAGAGCTGGGTGTTGTCTAAGTTAGTCTTGCCTTGTGTTGTCCTGTAGTCATCCTTAACGCAATATATCACTTCTTTAGATCAATGTGATACATATTTTCTAGGCATATGTCACTGTTACATAATAAGCTGTACCTGTAGTATGACAAAGAAAGGACATAGAGTCCACCCACGGTGCAGCAGAAACGAATCACAGGCTTATGACATATAACATCCAATAAATCCCTTATATAACGGGTAATAGCAATCTTGATCCTGGGTGTATAAGTCCTTATAAAGCTGCTCCAATATATTGAATAGGAGTACTGACATGAAGTGTCATCATAACCTATAGCTGTACCTATACTTTACCTCAATAAAAATACAAGTTATAAAAAAAAAAAAGTACAAAAATCCCCCCTGGCAAAATCTTGTGTGCTCAATAATGCTATTTTGAGCTGAACTATAGAATGTTAGGCCGCACGTAAAACATACAAATCAAGATGTAAGTGACGGTGTTAATATAACAAATGGAATACCAACGCTAACACTAACATCTATTTAATCATTAGTTATTCTAAAACTGATTAGTAAAATGAAATGTATCACCGTTCTCAGGAGTTGAACTATGCTTGTCTTCAACCAGCATTGCTCCTTACTCACCAAAAGTCACACCATTAATGCAAGAGAAATAAAGTGTTTCAAGATCTATAATGCTTTTTTTGGTAAGAATATATGTGTTTTCCCGTACAACAAAGGTAGTTAATGAAAAATCTCAGCTGGGGGAAAATACGTTTTCTGCAACTCTCCATGTGCTTTTAATAAATGTCTGTAATGTTATGCCTGGTTGGTAACTGTTTGTATCCCAAAGGGGGGTTAAAGACTATTACTCATGTTTCCACCTATTTGCAAAATTGGAATCATTTGGGTCATTTATCGGAAAGGAATGCATTCACAGAGTGAGTAACTTGTGAGGTGATTCAAAGGAAGCATTTTAAGTAATATTCTTAGTTAATTTTGTGACATAGCAGGTCCTAGAAGCCATTATGCTTTTTCAGGATCAAAAGGTCAAACGGGAAAAAGGTAGGGCGGACTTGGCCAGCTCACAAGGACTGGCTTCAAAATCACCCCTAAATTGGCATTGAGTAGTCATTCATATCAAATGATGTCATTTACCAGGATGGTTTGATCCAGACCTCATTCAAAATATTTCCAGAACTACAAATCCCAGAATGCTGCAGCACGTGAGTTTTTAAAACACAGACGCAGTATAACTTATTCAGCAACTTAGAAAAAAGATATGTGGAAATGCAACATCAAGCATCACTTAAACTGTAAAGCACGATGCTTCCAAATACAGACAGAATTAGGTATTCAGGCAATCTTGTGCATAATTCATCTTGATGCCTTTTAACAGACAAAACTGCAACGAGGGACCTAGACCACAAAACAGAGGGGAAAAAATCATTTGACTCATACAATAGGAGTTCATTTTGTGGCAAGGTTTATATTTATGTAATCTAAGATTGTCTGCTTCTTTAACTCTTCGATGCTTTGAAACCCAACAACAAAACAAGCAAGGACCACATTTACTTGGACAAATTCCTGACTCGTTGCCGCAAAATGCTATCCAACATCCTTCATGAACAAAGGATAGGTAAATACCCTTCCCAAATACTGTATTTGTGTTGAAGTTCTGTGTAGAAGTATCAGCTGCTAACCCATCATGTCGACAGCTGAATGAGCTCCTTCAATGGAAAGCCTCCTTTAAAATTAATGGCCTGCTACAACATGATGACTGCTTAGGAAGGAAATATTTATAGTGCTTCTCCCAGCTCCTGACCCTTGAAATTAAAAACACTTTCTCCCCACGCCTGTAGTTCCAGTTAACCCTGAGGACAAATGTCTTTCATCCATGGAGGGAGTGAGAGGTTGAACAGATTAAGATGTTGTCATACAGTACTCTTTAAATAATAAACAAGTGGCATCTCTCGAGTGTTTCAACCACTAAAAAGGACAGAACCCACAAACGCCACAGAATGCCTATATGCAAAAAATGTTTTGTCTAAAGGGCAAAATAAAATACATTTGCAGGAGGTGCCCTAGTTTGCTCGATTACCTCTATTCTCACATACAGTATACTCTATTGTGAACGGCATTATATTTCCAGAGAATAGAACCATCAGATTCTGCAGCTCAATATGTAAACCCTTTTAAGCCAAATAGGCCTTCGAAGCACTGCGAGCACCACTGACATCTAATGTGTTCCATGCCTGCTGTAAAAAGAAATGTAAATGTATTTCTTAGCATGATTTGAACTGGTGTGTCCTCCATAGCTCAAACTCTTTCGTTTTAGCTCTGGGGACACCCCGCCTGTTTCCCCGAGATAGGTGCCGGTGTTCTCCCCCATCCCATGGAAACAAAATGGCCCCCAAAAAGTGGGCCAATAGGAAACAAATGAGGTCCTATTGGATGATCGTGGATGCCGTCTTTAAAAACAGGAGAAATTAACAAGTACCTAAAACTGTATTTATCTTGGAAACTAAAGGGCCCTGAGGCTGAAAAGAGTGTTGTTCAGCTCTAGAGGATCCCCCGTCTCAATCCTGTTACAAAACCCATTTCCATTTTGGGCAGGATTTCTGCTAAGTTGATAAGGGGATTGAAGCATTTTGCAGTTATTCATAGCTGCAAATTGCTTTTTTAAATATTAATATGCGGTCCAGATATGGCAATATATTCCGTTTGGATCTGTAAGTTAACTTCTTTCATAAAATGGGGAAAAGTAAAAATACACAAGATTCAAACTCTAAAATAAGTAGTTTAAGTAGCAATCCCATAATTTTTCCTATTACAGGTTGAGAACCGGGGGTCCCCAAAGCCGAACAATGCGATTTTCCACCCTGGGGATCACCCAGTTTTGAGATACCTAATGGTGAATGTACTGGTATCACTTCCTGGCTTCACAGAGTAAAAAAGATAAACTGATGTACACCAAGACCAGCAGGAAGTGGTGGGTCAGTAAGTCCCCAAATTACGTGCACTCTAGAAGGCTCATTGTGGTTGCTCCTGACTTTGTTCTCCCTGCTCTTCATCTGATGATCAAGACTCTTCCCTTAGTTACACTACCTTATAGACCATACGGTTACATAACCACAATAGCTCAACCCTAAAGAGCAGTGGACTGTAGATCTATTACTATCCACTACATATGTATCAGATTATCATCGACTACTGTTGATTCAGCTACTGTCGCCTCATATGGGAGACTATATATACCCCTTTTATTTTAATCATTATATACAATAAAAGTATTTTAAACCACGCCATTTTTATTCATGGAGTTTTAGTTCTAGCATTATTTCAGGCATAATATGTATATATTACATATTAATTGTATGGTTGCAAGTGCACGTAACTTGGAGACTTACTGACCCACCACTTCCTGCTGGTCTTGATGTACATCAGTTTATCTTTTTGCCTTGTTTCTTTCCCCTAGTGCACCCCTATATTCCTACTCCTTTTGGAGTGCTGGTATCTCTCTTTTACTGGCTTCACAGAGTGTTCTAAATGGCGTATGACAATGCACTTTCCTACTGTGTCACAATTTGCAATACATTTGAACTGCCATTCCCCCCCTGGAGGGGACTGAAACCTTGCTACGTTCACTAGCAAGTATCTCAGGTACCCAGGGCTCCCCGGAGTTGAACATAGCCTGGTTCATCAACACGGACCCACCAGTTCCACCTTTAAGACCCACCTTAAGACACACTTGCTTAAAGAAGCATACGAATAGCACTGTGAACATTCTGAACACATGATACATAAAGCTTGGCCCCTTGCAGACGCACTTACCAGAACTCCCTCCTCCTGTCTCTGTACGTTCTCCCTACCTACCAATTAGATTGTAAGCTCCTCGAGGCAGGGACTCCTCTTCCTTAATGTTATGTTTGTCTAAAGCACTTATTCCCATGATCTGTTATTTATATTATCTGTTATTTATTCGATTACCACATGTTTACTACTGTGAAGCGCTATGTACATTAATGGCGCTATATAAATAAAGACATACAATACAATACAATACAATACCAGTTCCCCTCATGTTAAAAAAAAAGGGGGTTAAAAAAAATCTAACACTGAGAAAAATAATTAAATAAAGCTGGTTAGAGAAATATTTCTAATTAACTTTGTTAAAATACATAATTGAATATGTTGGTATAAATACAATAACAATTCAATAACCATGCTTTTGGGACACATTAGCTAACAGCAGACGTAGACGTTATCATTGAATTTCCAACAGTTACAAGCGCAACAAAAACCATGAAAAAAGATAACCCCTCGTGGAGCTGTACAACATTACAAGAAGAATGTGTCACTCCATTCTTGCAGACAAAATGTTTCCCGTAGAGGATACTATTTTGACTATGGGCTCAACAAGCAGAAAGCACATAAAAGTCACAGATAAAAACAGCACTGAAAGGTTTGTCTCTGTAATCAGTCAGCTACTGTATGTATGAAAAAATATCTACTGGGAATCTGCAAATTCTCTGTCATTGAGATCTAGTTTAAATCAGAATGTAATACTTAGAATAAAGGCAGAAAGCAAATGTAGTGGCTAATGTATATTTATTAAGCATTGCAATGCTTGAGGGGACTATCATATGGTTCATGTATAAGGACAACAAAGATTATAGCAACTAACCTGCAACTGGTTTTGTACAGTAGCTACACATAAATATGCATAAGGCTTTGTCCACAGTGCAGGATATGGCGCGAGCTAACAAACACTAGGATGCCAATGCATATGCGCATAGTGCACATGCACTAGCGCACGCACATGTGCTACAGGGATAGCGGCGCTTCGCAATACAAACAAGTTTGTATTTGAAGCGCGACGCCGGGAGTAGAAGAAATGCGGAAGCTAGCGCGTTCCACTATGGACGAAGCCTTAGTGTATTTCCGAAAGGCACCCAACAAAGTTGGACGCTATGAGAAGCTTCGGCACTGTAGGCCCTTACTTATCTTAATTAATCTGCTGCTTAAACTGCTGCTCCGATCTTAGACATAATACTTCTGTGTCCAGAAAGAATAGTAACTGGCAATAATCTCATTATTTTGCCTTTTCCTCACCAACGTTTGGCTTAATTTTTGACTCCTCTATGATACCACTTTCCGTAAGATTTCCTTAGGTCAATCAGGCTCACCACGCGGTACGTTATCTGTGCTGCTGTCCCAGGCTTAAAAGCAGCCAATTCCTTCTAGTAACTGGTCATATGGGCTCTTGGACGTATCCGATCACCCGTTCCTGGAGGTTGTAGAATCGCTGCGGTTTCTGCTACCTGCTCAGAGCACTGACTGTAATACAGTACATACAATATTTGGTTTGAAATACCCTTTCTGTGATTTCCCTCTTCGGCCTATGGGAGAGTCTCTGAGGATTTGTTTCTGTTCCAGGCTCATTTCTGCATTTATTGTGACTCTGAGTTAGTTACAAGTTCCTATTCTTATCCTTATTCTATTTGTTACTAATGCATATACTGTAGAACAGTTTCTCACTTCCATTTAATGCCCTCTAAAGCAGGGGTGAGCAACATTTTTACGCTAAGCCCCCCCTTTCATCCGTAATATTAGTCCCGTCCCCACCTCTGCCTGATGTAATCCAAATGGCATGACATTTTTTTTATTAATAGCATACAATATAAATGTGAATAAAATACATAACAAATACTTCCACATTTCAACATTTTTAAAACAGTAAAACATAACAAATTTTATGTTTTTTTAAATAAATCAGTGTAGTAGTATAAGATAATACATACTCCAATTTTTTTCTCCCCCTAATCATCCTCTCTCCCTCCCCTCATTTATCTCCCTTCTCTTGCTCTTCAACCCCTCATCATCATCATCACCCCTTCTCCTCCTCCACCTCCACCTCATCACTCCCTCCTCCCTTCCTCCTACTACCCTTTCCTCCTCATCACCCCCTCCTCATCACCCCCTCCTCATCATCACTCAATCACTCCTCCTCACCCCTTCCTCCTTATCACCCCCTCCTCCATGCCTACCTGGCTTCGGTGGAGGAGGACCGCGGGAGACGACCTTTGGAGTGGAGTAAGGTGGTGGCACATGATGGCAACCAACAGAGTGAAGCAGGATGGCAGAGGAGTTGGGGTGGAGGCATAAGAAGATGGCTGGGGAGGAGTGCACTGTAGCAGCGGCAGAATCTGGAAGTCAGTGAAGACTTCCAGGTCAGACCGCTGGTGCGGGCTCCTCCCCGGCTGTTTTCTTATGCCTTCATCCAACTCCTCTGCCATCCTGCTTCACTCTGGTGGGCCGTCGTCATCTGCCACCACCCTGCTCCATTCCCGATGTCCTCCACACCCCCCTTAAAAAATCTTGCGCCCCCCTGCCTTAAAGCATCATATGAAGAGAGTTAGAGAAGAGACACTACCTCTTTGCAGGAAATGGTTCATGATGCAGAAGAGATGCCTAATGGTTTAAGCAATTGCTAGCCAGATACCAAGTCTATTTGCACTATGTAAAATCAGAATTTCACTCAACTAAATAAAACAATCTTAATTGAATTTTGAAAATCAGTTAATTCATCAAAATTCTGGATGATCCAAATGTGCAGCAATGGAATTCAGACATGTTTGATCAAGTTGCCTCCAATCAACGTTTTAATCATGTATTAAAATGCTAACATGTAGCCCTGGCATTTAATCTAGATTATATTGAAAACAGATCCATGGCATAAAAAATAAAACCGAAATATATAACAGATTTTGATGCAAATGACCTGCCTAAATGATTCAAGTTGAAATATGTCAGTCAGAGCTGGAAAGAGCATACATGATCAGCCCAGAGAGAGGCTTTGCTACCCCACCTAGGCCAAGTATGTTTTGTTTTTGAAATTTGTGAACATAAAATGTCTGTGGTGAAAGCCTACAGATGGATGCCTGACCTCACCTTCAGAGACAGAAAGGTTGTCCCGGTCCATGATTACTCTACAGATCTTTCTCAGAAAAGAGGGTTCTCCTCCATTTTCTCTACCCTCTACAACAGATAGATACAATTCACATTCATATACAGTATAAGCTAAGCTCAACATTCTGACAGATCATTTGATTCTCCTGACAAAGCACAAGAATTTCAGGACAAGCATCAATCCACTTCCTATGCAGTCCACTTCTCAAAGAGATATGGGCTCCATGGCATAACACTTTCTTTCAAGAATCACCACTTGCTCTGTCTGTTGAGTCTGGTTTTCGTCTTTTGTGTCCACCACTCATACTTGAGGGGTGATATGCACATTGATGGTCCCCAGTTTGCAGGGGCATCTCCACATGGGTTTTTGATGCAATTACAATTTTATAATGTTTCTATTTTTAAAGTTGCTTATGGCTTGTATGCTTCTTGTCTTTTTTGTTAAATATTCTAGGCCAAGTGGCGTCTATACCATACATTTTTTTAAAGAGTTTGACATTTTGATAATCCTGTGAATTCAATCACTGTTCTCATACTTTAAAACTATTTTTACTTTCTTAGATAGTGAGGTTCCTAATTTAGAATGTGGGTGGAACTAACTTGCACATATAAAAACCAACGACCCTGTCTTGATCATGTTACAGTTCAATCAAGAGTTGTCTAATGCCTTTATCAAATTTAAAAGTGATCTACTGTAAGTATGCAATATAACAACCTCTATTTAAGAAAAGGCATTTGGAGCTTCTCTTTTGTGAAACTACAGTCAATTTAAAGTCAAATTCCACAGATTTGGAGATAGAGCTGGTAGATTTATTTCTAATCTTCTCAAGGACTGAAAGTGTGAGGACCACGCTGATATCACAAAAATATTACTTAATTTCTATTCAAAGCTCTACAGTCAGCATGCCATTAAACAGAGTAAATAAGATAGATTTGGGGAATCTATTGACATCTTTAGGTTATTCCCCACAATCTTGAATATCCAAATATCTTAATTTAAATCTCCTGGGACAGGTGGCTTTATAGACAAACTTTATAAAGCACTCAAATGACAAGATTGCCCCCTATCTTGCAAATGTATATACAGATGTTGCGGGCGTTATTGTCCCTGCAACCACGTTTTGGTGGGATATTCTGTGATATTCTGCGTTATCACTGCCATTGAACCATATGGAAAACATGTGATATTCTGTGTACTAACGCGATATTCTGCCTTTTTAGCGGATGCAATATCCTTTGCTACATCTGTCATGTTTTTATGGCAGATGAAACATGCTCACTTCAATGTCATGAAGCCATTATCAAAGTAATGTAAAAAAAAGGAAAATATTCCAAATATTCATATACTGTAGCCGGAATGACAAACAGCACCACCTTATGAAATATTACATTAATATTTTGGGTGCGCTGGAAACCAGATAGAGACCCCTTAAATCCCCTAATTGCACCTGGAGCTCCATCTGGGCCTTTGCAGAATCTTGCGGTGGCTCGCCCAGACCGGGGGGTTCTACAACGAGGGGCGTATTGTCACTGTGACCTCTCGCCCGGGAAGTCCCAGAGAAATATAGTATAAAGAGGCCTGACATCCCATGAGGCCTAACTCCAGGGGTAAGGCAGAGGCTCCTTTACTGCATGAACACATCCCTGACACAGTCAGAGGGTCCATCTACCCTATCTGCTGCTGGGAGGTGAATGATTGCGGTAAACAGCGCTGGTTGTGTCCACAAGGGAGCTCCGGTATCCATGAGGTGGCGGCAAGAGGAGTGCTTGCAGCACGGCCTGGGAACAGGGGGGCTGAGAGGAGACATCGCTGGGAGTGTCCCTGGCCGCGTGCAGCTGCTGGGAGGTGAGTGAGAGGCCTGATCCCTGAGAGACCTGCATGTAAAGGGAACTGCATATACCCCACAGAGCACTGCGGGCCAAAGGAGGAGTCCCACTTAAAGGGCCGTACACAACTATAACATTACTCCTATAGTAAATAAATAACGCAGAACATATAGGAGACCCCTTTTTGTTTTGGGAAACAGCTAAAGTAGTCCAAAGAGGGGACATAATATCTATCGTACGTCTCTTAACAGAGAAAAAAACACAAAGAAAAATATCTTTATTGTAACCAAAAATGAACTGAAACGTACTCCAAATTCAAAGAATCACCAACTCCTCAAAACAAGGAGGAGTATTTGGTGAAAAAAAGGGAGCTCCATGAAAGAGGACTGCTGAATCAAAACTACAGAAATGCAAGATTCATGCGTTATGGAAATAAAGCTAGGAAGATGCTAGCTAACTTAGTAGTAAATAATCGCTCCACATGTCATACAGCAGCCCAGAGAGATCAGACTGGGATTAGGCACAGGTGCACCCCAAAAAAATAGCAGATATCTTGCATAAATTCTACGCAGACCTATATAATCATCCAGATATTAAACTAGATCAGCAGGATAGATTCTGGAGAGATTTGAGGATCCCTCAGCTGTCAGAGAGCTCAAAAAAATATTCTAAACAGCCGCATCTCCACAGAAGAAGTCTCTAGAGCCATCAAACAGCTTCAAACACTTAAAGCTCCGGGACCTGATGGTTACTCGGCCGAATATTGTAAACATATGACCGTAGAAATAACACCACACCTGGTAGAGGTATATAATCGAATAATGGCACTACGAGAAAGCCCCCTGGTTTTTGGTTCAACGGTAATCAAACTAATCCCCAAAAAAGATAAAGACCCGGCTTCCTACCGACCAATTTCCATCCTCAATCTGGACTACAAAATATTCACCAAAATTCTAGCAGACAGACTTAAAGATCTTCTCCCTGAGTTGATACACCCAGACCAAACTGGCTTTGTGAAGGGTAAACATTCAGTCACCAACATACGGAAACTATTGACAGCCATTCAATATTATGGAGAGGCCAATGGACCTTCCTCTGCCGCAGACAACCACGGACTGGCCTGTGTTCTCAATCTGGATGCAGAGAAAGCGTTCGATATGATAACATGGCCTCACTTGTTTCAGACCCTAGAGAGGTTCGGGCTCAGGTGGAATTTTACAGAATCCCTTAAAACTATCTATGCCAAATCAAGTGCCTCAATCTCTTTCAGCGGTAAATTATCGGGACCATTCAAACTATTGAGAGACCAGACAGGGTTGCCCACTTTTGCCACTGCTATTTGATATGGCTACTGAACCTCTGGTTATCGCTCTGAGAGAAGTAATGAAAGGGTTAAAAATTGGGAACCAAATAATAAAATTGACTATATATGCAGACGATTTCCTTTTATTCTGTGCAAATCCGGCTAATCAGTTACCGCTAATAATGCAAATTATTGACAACTACCATACTTATTCAGGCTATAAAATACATTTGACAAAATCTGAGGTTCTCTGGCTGAGGAAGGGAACTCTAGATTTCATAGGCCCACCAACACAATTTAAAGTCGCTAAGGATTCCATTAAGGATCTGGGTATTCAGTTTCCCCTGAACCTACAGAAGCAATATGAGCTGAATTATATTCCCATCATAAACAAAATTGATAGGGAGTTGGCAGGATAGATGAATCTACCATTAACTATGTCTGGTAGGATTGCTTTAATTAAGATGATTTCTTTCCCGAAACTTCTGTACTTAATTCAGACACTTCCCCTGCTTATAAGGAAAAAATATATCACGAAGATACAGAGTTTTTTCCAATTGTATTTGGAATAACAAAAAAACACAGGATCAGTCTGCAAAGGCTATTGACCGATAGAGAACAGGGGGGTCTGAACCTCCCCGATGTGGGAGCGTTTAACCTGGTGGCGCTGACTAGGTACATTAGGGATTGGCTACTTGACAAGGCAGAGTTTGTGAATTTTAGAATAGAGGGACAGCTGACTCTCCCACACTCCCTGGGATTCCTGCCCTTCCTACAGGATAAGGCTCATGCAAATAACATTCTGAATGCATTATGTTTGGAGATACCGTAAGAGCCTGGCGTAAAGTCAGAAAATATTTTAAACTACCACTGAGAGTATCCGGGTTGTTACCGATTGTAGGGAACTCAGACTTTCCGGCAGCCCAAGAGACCGCAGTTTTCAGGACTCGGGCCGGTAGAGGACTTGTTCATGTCACAGACTGTTTTAACACAGGAGAACACATTTTCCCAACTTTCCAACAACTCCGAGAAAGATATCAATTACTAAATAAATACTTCTTTGCCTACTTACAGTTCAGACATTATGTGACTTCCTTTTAGAACACAATGCCTTGGAGTCCGGTCTTGAGATCTCCATTCAAATGGGTTTGACCTCTAAACTTATCTATACCGCCCTTATAGAGACCAATACTGTGGGTCTCTGAGTCCTTTATTGGTTACATGACAGGTGGACTTCCCTGATCTGATAGATCAAGAGGTCTTGGTCAGAGGCTATGGGAGTGTCCATTCAATTACTCTGGATGCAAATTTAGGAAAACTGCAGATTAAGATATTGAACCAGGCATTCCTCACCCCAGCACAACTAAACAAATGTCAACACATTTCTCCAATTGGGTGTAAAAAATGAGGCAGAACCAGCACCAATATTTCACATTTACTACAGAAAATAAAGAAATGTTGGAATAAAACCTTAAAGTTTCTAAACAAACTGCTAAAAACAAAGCTTCCCCATGACTTTAACCCAATTTTATTTGGATATATGGGAGGCTGGAATACCTTGACGGTCAGTTTACTGCTGCGGAGCCATCTCAAACTCATTGCATTGCGGTTAGCTGCTAAGGTAATGAAGTTGCCT
Source organism: Ascaphus truei (assembly GCF_040206685.1). NCBI lineage: Eukaryota > Metazoa > Chordata > Amphibia > Anura > Ascaphidae > Ascaphus > Ascaphus truei. The sequence continues at coordinate 156,810,914 of NC_134483.1, read as the reverse complement.
GTAAACTGCATTTTTATTGCATGGGATTCATGCCGGGGGTCTCCGATGGTGATATGTAAGTAATAATCCCTGAAGAACAGGGCAATACTGGACAATAATGCCCTGGCTGGAAGAGTTGAAGGCCCGAGGTGAAGCCAAGGGACTTTAACCCAGCCAGGGCATTATTGGCCAGTAATGCCCTGTTCTGAGGGGATTATTACTATTATAGGCTAAATGTAGGCTTTTTTAAATTTTTCATAAAAAAGATACATTTTTGTTGTCATTGATTTTTATCAGTGTATATACCTGTGTAGGAAAAAGAACTAAAGTAGAAGATGAGAAGGCTGAGGGGCCGGAGAGAGAGGTTTAGGGGGGGGGGGACGAGAGGTGAAGGAGGGGGTGGGAGAGAGGTGAAGGAGGGGTAAAGAGAGAAGTGGTGGGGGGGAGTGAGAGAGGTGAGGGTTAAGAGAGAGGTGAGGGGGGGGAGAGTGAAGTGAGGGGGGAATAGAGGTGAGGGGGGAAGAGAGATGACGTGGGAAAGAGAGGTGGAGGAGGAGGGAAAGAGAGGTGGAGGAGGGGGGGAAGTGGTGGTGGTGGGGGAAGAGAGGTGAGGGGGGGAGAGAGAGGTGAGGGGTTGGGAAGAGAGAGGTGAGGGTGGGGGGAACAGAGAGGTGAGGGGGGAGAGAGGTGAAGGGGGAGAGAGAGGTGAGGGGGGAGAGAGAAAGAGGTGTGGAGGGAGAGAGAGACATGAGGGGGAGAGAGAGAGGTGAGGGGGGAGAGAGAGAGGGGAGAAAAGGGGTGAGGGGAGAAATGGGGTGAGGGGAGAAAAGGGGTGAGGGGGAGAATTGGGGGGAATGGAGGGGGAGAGGTGGATGGAGGGGGGATGTGGGAGAGAAGTGGGGGGATTGTGATATTAACTACAACTAAATAAAAAGAAATACAAATTACCTTACAGTAGCACAGGCAATGGATGTGGTTAGAAACATTACTTTGTTGCAATCAACAAAGTTACCAGTTGGGACACAGCAGCTTCTGACAGCAATAGCAGCTGTCAGAGAGAGGGGGAGAGAGGTGAAAGAGGCTGCTTGTTCAGTGTGATCAGTGAGGAGAGCAGGGCTGCTGCAGTTAAGATTTAAACTTGCCGGTTTTTTTCTCAGCGCGGGCCCCTGCATCTCTGCTTTGAGGTGAGTTGGCAAGTTGTCAAAAATTCTGGGCATTACTAAATGAATAATGCCCGGAATTCTGACCAATGAGAGGGCAGGGATTTCAGTAATGCCCGGAATTTTACTGCTTTAGCCTATAATAATGGACATCAGCTCTGGATTCTCCCAGCATCAATCCAATGCAGCAAAAATGCATTTTTTTTTCTAAGTGCCGTCTCGCCTTTTATCGGCAGCTTCACACCACGTTCTTGCCAACTTTTTATGGCGGGACGATTTGGAGAGGAAATCTCAATTCTAGAGCGGCAATCAGTCTCGATAAGCTGATCGGGGCTACTGGAATTGAGCGAGTTTTAGAAAGTGACGATAAGTGGCTTATCGCCGTGCGTTTGTCGATTTTTTTTTCCCTCTGCAAAAAAACCCGGCGATTTTTGCTCTTATCGATGGCTTATCAGGGTTTACTGAATTGCTGTAGGCTTTTTTGGCGATAAGCTGGCGATAAGTGGCTTATCGCTGCTTACTGCATGAGGCCCTTGATCTACTGTTCAGCATGGAACTTCAAGTTTTGACAAATTAAGTAACTTTCATTTGTCTTTTGTAACTTTCATTTTGCCTCCATTGTTCTTTCTATCGTTTTCTTTGCCACAAATATTGCTGTGATTGGCAATTACTGAAATACTGAAATACGGATACAGTGTACTTCAAATGCATATTCCCTTCAGTCTGAAGTATCTCAATAAATAAATGTAAACAAATATGTATGCATCTTTATCTATATATCAATCGATAATAAACTGTAATGAAATTGATCTGGTGACATACAGTAATGATAAAAAAAAATCTCATTATCTTCCTAATATCACAACAAACCATCAATGTTATTATTCACTGAAAAATCCCCTGTGGCTCAGTTTCTCTCTCTAATTTCATAACTGCATATTGAAAATATCCCAACAATTGAGAATCCATATATAGGCCACAAAACAGAAACCTTGTCAGGAAAATGTTTTCTAAGAAACAGGTCACATAACACAGCCTGACAAATTCCTTAGCTGTAATTGTGTTTTTCAGTCACATTTAAGAGCAAACCCTTCTCTGTAAAATTAGCAGTTAAAATGAATCCACTGCAATGACATGTGTCTGGATGATGGGTTGCTAACCTAAACACATTAAAAAATAAACAATGTCACATTTTAAAGCCATTTCATGAACACTGTAATATATTACTTTATATATGATGATGTCAATGTGTGTGATCAGGACCTTACCCTTTTAAAAAAAAGTTACAGTGCCCCCGCCCCCCTTTTTTTTCTTAGCTTGGTGTACAAACATGGAGAAGTTGGGCTAAGGGTGGAGGGAAAGGTCACTGACATGCTTTTTGCTTTCCAAATTCTTTTGTGAGACTGCTTCTTTCACATTGAAGACAACAATGAATTTAAAAGCAGCAATTTTTGAGGGTTCCCTGAACTGATCTGCGTTTTTCCAACCTACTGGGACACCCGCCCCCCCCCCCTCCCATTCAGTAGACATTTGACATTTTTGCAGGGTAACACATAGGAAGTCTTGACTTCACCTCCTGATGCTTTTGCAGCTTTCTATTGGTTGTAGGAGAAAGGTTGAATCTGGCAGTCATACTGTGTTTGCTGGACAAATATTATAGCATGGTGGTGAAAGAAGTTATACCTTTGGAAACAGGGAGTTCCTGGAGGTGAGGAACTTCAGATTATCTCAGAGGGACCCAGTTCATGTAGTATAAAAGAAATCCCCCCAAAAATATTCTTTCATTTTTTTTATAATAAAATAAAATAACTACATGAATCTATCCTCAATAAACATAGTATACTATTTGAAAACCAGTCTGTGTTCTTTATATTCTTTAGATTAATAGGGTTAATTCTCATGTAAATTAATAGTTTTACATTCTCAAGTCTTCTGGAATAGCACTGTAAATATGGCCCTATGTTCTATATTCTATACTTTAACTCATTCTGAACAATATACATAAAACCCTGTTGGAAGGAAATTACTGAGTGCAACTGTGTGGTCACTGTGTGGTCACTGTACAAAATGAAAACATGGTGATACTTTGCATCCTATGAAAGGAGGGTATATTTGCCATTGTGGCAATCCATGCCCATATTGTGCGCATGCTTTACCACTGTGACAATAAATGGGTAGAGGGGATGGGGGTAGTTGCCCTGGGGAGGGTGTTTAGGCCACCCCGGTGGGTTTCGGTGGAGGGAGGTTATCCCTTTAATGACCATAGCTACAGCAGCGGCAGCTCTTATTCGAGCAAATGCCGCTGGCTGTATGAGGCTGGGAAGCGGGTAGCCGCGGCGCGTGGCGGCGCACTGTGACGTCACAGTCACATGCGCGCCCGGCTTCCCCGTCTTCCCCGGCTTCCCCAGGCTTCCCCGACACCCCTGGAGTTCAAATCTAGGTAAGCGGGGGTGCGGGGAAGCAGAGGGGCAGAGTAGAAGCCGGGTTCGGGGTGTCTTTGGGGGGGTAATTGCGCGCGATGTGGAGGGGGGGGGTGTGGGGGAAACGCGGCGGCGCGCGTTTGTGACTGGCGGCAGCTGGGGTAGATCCCGGCATGCCGCCGGCATTTACTTCAATAAAGTATGTCGCTACTGTATTACTAACCGCTAAGGTGATTAAGGTGTCAGTGGCCAGTAGATATTTTTTTTTAATTTTAATGTTGCTGCCCACGGAAGGCACAGAAGACGCGGAGGAAGATGAGGATGGGCTTTATCCTGGCAGAAGTAAGTACAACTTTAAGTTACTTTATGCTGGCTGTGTAATGTTTTATTTTTAATAGGCAAATGCGCAATTATCCAGATCTAGATAATAAGAATTGTGCCCATTATAGTGTGTGTTGGGGGGGAGGTGTAGAGGAGGGGAGGGGGTGTTGAATGGCCATTGCTTTCCAATGTGACTATCTGTGACCCATTGAGGGCATACACGACCACAATGACAATCAATGGATTAAATGGCTAGTTTTGTTTTAAAGTAATGCATATATTATAGTATTGCATTGTATTGTATTCTGTTAGCTATCTTTAGCTAATATCACTTTTACCCATTCCTGTGTGGTGTTGGTGGTAGACGGGGTGCGTGAAGGGGGTAGTTGCCCCATGGCATGTGTTTAGACCTTGCGGGAGTGGTTAACCCCTTCATTACCTTAGATGTTGTAACCGCTGAGGTAATGAAGGGGTTAACTCCTACTGAACCCTCCAAGGATAACCTAAACACACACCTGGGTCAATTACCCCCTTCACGCACCCCCTCTACCACCAACACCACACAGGAATGGGTAAAAGTGATATTAGCTAAAGATAGCTAATAGAATACACCCTCTACCAACAACAAAGCAGTTCCTGCTATTTAACCCATTCATTACCTTAGCGGTTAGCCACTAAGGTAATGAAGCTGGTTGAAATTTAATTTTTATTACATAGGTTTGAATCCGTGGTTCTCCGGGGGCTGAAAGGAGTTTGGGTCAGCTCTGAAGATCACCGGCAGCAATCCTATGCAGTAAAAATACAAGAAACGTTGTCAAATAAAATCACGATTCCGATAAAGAATGAGTATTTAACCAGCGATCTGCATCTCAGAGCTATGTGAATAGCAGTTACTGGCAAAAAATGCGAGTTTGGGCATTTTGTGAGCTACCGCACAGAACGCTCGTTTAAAGGTAATTTTCTTGCGATTTTGCCATGTTATCAAAGCTTTGTGAATAGCTACAGATGCATATGCAATATCGCTTGAAAAGGGCACTTAACCAGCGTTAAGGCACTTATCAAAGTTTAGTGAATACGCCCCCATGCGCTCACAATTTGCACAGGGCCCCTGAGATTTTCCAATCCGGTCCTGGTATAAGGCTGCTGTGAGAACATAGCTGTGAAGAAGCAGGGCCTTTGCACTTAAGCATTTGATTATTTGATGATTTAAAAGCCTCTGTTTCCTTGCAACATCTTCTAGTGAATGTATACCTAATTTTACAATAAAGCAGTTTGGGTCTGTATGTTATTCTTCGTAGCTATTGTACAATATTAGGGTATGCGACTCTTGTTGAAGATTGCAGCTGTAAGCTTTTTATTGTAACTTGATCTACATCTTGAGTATTCAAGACTACCTAACAACCTCTTTGAGCTGCAAAAATAACTCCTAACCACATGTATATTATGTTAGTCTTGGCCTTTTATGTTGGATGAAAAACAAAGCAAGAGTGAATCTGAGAGGCAAACACTTGTGGGACACTCAGGAAAGAATGATTTTACTGAAAGAGACCTCAAGTTAACCACTGACATGCAGTTTTTCCATTTAGCTAGTGATCTGAGCATGGCCACATGTCAGAAGGGTATTTATACGAACAGATTGTCGGTTTCATATCATCTTAACCTGTACTAATCGATATGGAAATGTAAAAAGAAAAGTGAAGAATTACTAGCCAGTGAATAAATACTTTTTCATTTGCTTAGGGCAAGACAGAGCAAACTTTTGCTGCTGCGCCCCCCTGTTTTGCCTGCCCCGGTGCTCGCACCCCTTCCCTTCCTACCTTGCATCTGCGTCAAATGACGCTGCAGGGTCATGTGACGTCACATCACGTGACCCGCGGCATCATTTGATGCGTGTGACGCCACGTCACATAACCCCTCTATTTGACGCTGCGTTGCCATGCCAACGCGTCACAGCGTCTGAATCACGGTAGGTTTTTAGTGTTGCAGAGGCCTCACATGATCCCCCGGCATTTAATTTAAATGCCTTGGAAAAGAGCGCAGGGCCTCTGCAACCGCCTATGGCCCCCCCAGAAAAATCTCCCACCCCCCAGTTTGCGCACCCTTGTCTTAGGGGGTACAAAAAAGAGCAGCCCTGAAATAATGGATATCAGCTACATTGTTTCACTTGCTAGATAATAAAAACATTAAAAAGTTCCCATTCTGTAAAAAAAATGGGGGGTAAAAGAACAAATGTAATAAAAATGTATTTTAAAAAAAACTACATTTCACCCTTATTTCTTCTTCTTATTTTTATATGTACTGCTGCGGCCAAGTTTATTCGAGCATTTGCCCGTTCTTGGCCGCAGCAGTAGCCTGGCGCGCGCCCGAGAGTGACGGGCGCGCGCCGAAGCAGCGGAAGAGCGCCCTCCGATCGGGGCGCTCTCCCTACCGCTGCCGGGTCCCCCGGAACCCCCTGCCGCCGTCCCGCGATCGCGGGACACCAGGGCTCCCTCGGGGAGCCCCTGGACGCGCGTGCAGGGGGCGCACGCTCCCGAAGAAGCGTGACCGCGCGTCTATGATGCGCGGCACGCTGAGGGGCGGCCACTAGCAAGCCGGGAAATCTCCCGGCTTGCGGATCTGGCCGCAGTGCGATAAACTGTGTCGCCACTGTAAAGCATGTGGTAATGTATAATTCTGGCAATCGTTTGATGCCCCTGTTATAAATCTGTAATAATCCAGTTGGCTGCCTTTGAGTTTCAATCAATTCTTCAGTCAGTATAACTCAGCAGCTACACTGTATCCTGATATTACTTAGGTAACATTATATATTATTACAGTTTGCCTTTCAAACTGCTGGGAACATTTGGCAACAAATTATCACAAACAAGGAAAAGGTTACAAAGATCTTGCACTGCTGAGGAAGTGTGCTAAAGCCTGCTATAGAAATAAAAGGATGCTCAGTATATCAAAACACATTAAAAATGGCATTAGGATTGTAAATAATAATAAAAAATAACGCAGGCTCCATTATCTAATACTAAAGAACTGGTATATTAAAAAAACCCATAAGATTTCACATATTTTGCCACTTTAATGTGGGTGATAAAAGAAAAAGCAACAATTCAACTGCAGCGCCTAACGTATGATCAAGGATATATAACAGCTTAAAAGAACAGTACAATAGCAACATTTTATGATGTATTTAGAAAACAAAATGTGTATGTTTGCTACATAAATTCAAAAACATTTAACTTTTATTGGGCTCTCGCCAACACTTCTGGTCACTTTCTGCACCTACATGCGTCTCTCCTCCATCCGCAGGTTGCTGCTCCCCAGCTGCTGCCTCACTGTCCTGCCTGTGGCTGTGGGGGGGGGCCGGCTGGCGCTAGTCGGGCCACTTGTTGCTGCCGGGCATCTCCCAAGCTGCTGGCCTGCCTCCTACAGTGTCCCACGCCGGGCCTCTCAGTGATGTTGGCGCATGCCACGCGCACCGGCATGAGAGATGCCTGGTGTGGGACAGTGCAGGAGGCAGCCCCGCAGCTGGTAAGATGCCCGGCAGCAAAATGAGGCCTGACCAGTGCTGGCCGCCCCGCCCCCCCACACTCCCTCCCGCAGCCAGCAGGACAGTGAGGAAGAGAGAGAGGCCCAAAGTAAGTGTGTGTATTTGGGTATTAAGGGGGTAGTTTGTGTGTGTGTATTTGGGGGGTAGTGTGTGTGTGTGTGGGGGGGGGGGTGCATTTGGGGGGGTATCATATGTATGTGTATTTGGGGGGGTAGTGTGTGCATGTATTTGGGGTGTGTGTGCATGTATTTGGGGTGTGTGTGTGTATGTATTTGAGGGGTAGTATGTGTGTGTGTATTTGGATGGGTAGTATGTGTGTGTTTGAGGGGGTTGTGTGTGTGTATTTGGGGGGGTAGGGTGTGCGTATATTTCAGTGGGTAGTGTGTGCATTTATTTGGGGGGGTAGTGTATGCATGTATGTATTTGAAAAAGACAAACTGTTTTGCACAGTAAAACAAAGATAAAAACAAAACAAAATATAGGGACATATTATTGTGATGCATTTTATTCCCCCACATATTTTTTCTTTCCCTAATTCTGATGGAAGTAATTTTGTCGTATGTTAATGCTTATACAGTATATACCTATTAGTTTATGTACAGTATATGTATGTATTTGTAGGGGTGTAATATTCATGCATGTGTTGCAGCACTCGGAATATGTTGGACATTAAAAACATCACCATCACAATTACAATTTCTGAGACAAAACAGTGACAAAACACAAAGACGTCTCACATAAAATGCGCGTGCTTGGCACACACACCCTTTTTTTTATTAGAAAATGGCTCTTCTTCATTGAAATGTTGCAGACCCCTTATTTAAGCAATCAAAACCTTGAATGTAATATGGAACTGTGTCAGGCTATAACTATGCTAGCACAAACATGCTGATACTGTATATTCATGGTGTTCTATGTACAGTACTATTTTCTCAAATGCAACCAAGAATGTATCATGGAAAAAAATAGTTTCATAAATAAGTTCACCACACTATTACAATTATAATACAGCTACTACATTGGAATGAGCTTCCAAAAGTGACCTAGAATACTGTCATTTATGCATATGACTGATGCCTGCGGCCACCGCCAAAATATTACTTTTTACTGTTTTTAGTCCATGTATATCCATGTAGCTTTTGATATACCGGTATAACAAGTAGAATAGGCCATTGCAGTGTGCTGAAATAGTCTTCGTGAACATGGCAGTAACTTAATTCATACCACACACTGAAAGAGGCAGCACTATTTAGAGGATGTGGCCCTCATCCAGGACTGGAAAGGATTGGAAATCTCTAATTTGAGTATACAAGGTTGAAGGCATTGACAGAAAGTAACATACATCACACCACAAGCTGAACATTTTAGGAAGAGATATTGACTTTAAACGGGCTACAAGGTATCTTGCAGCATCGGAAGGTGTCTTGTGGAATAGCACTGCTTAGTAAAAATGGCATTTTAGTTTTATGTCTGTTAGAAGGAGATAAACAATTCCATATAGAAATAACATTCGTGTCTTGTGTTATTATACCACACCTTTTGCACTGTAAAACTCTGCGGCTGGAAATGTGTGGAGAAAATGTCGTTGTTTTGTTAGAATAAAAAAAAGTTGACTGTGTTTGCTATGAGTTGGGGACATAATAATGGCCTCCGGTTCACATTTAATTGAAACTGATAAATAGGCATTTATGAGCCTCACACCTATAATCTTACAATGCAGTCAGTCATTTTGAATGGGGTCAGGAGGAACTTCTGGCACACGAAAATGTTCCAAAGATGTAAGGCTTAGAAAGAGATCACCAGCTCTGAAATTCGGGAAGCTGAGCTAAAAAAAACACGCTGTGCAAGATTAATCTTTTCTTGAGCTCGCACAATATTTGACAGACCAAATGTTGCTGCCAAAAGCAATTGCTATTTCAGGTCAGTGTGCAAACTGTGAAATACCAGGAAACTTTATCAAAGGCTATCCTACGCCTGCTTGTGTGTTATGTTTGTGTGCAGCTTCTGCCTTATGGCATCATAAGATCAAATGGCATTGACTGGCTGGGCCATAAGATGACAAGCACACAAGTCTGCCTTATCCGTTTATAGTGCTCTCTACATCACACGCTGATGAAATAAATACTTCTTTAATTAGTTCTTTACTACATTGTACAGATAAAGTAAGTGTTGAAATACACTCTACCTGTCAATATTAATCATGATGTAAACCAAATGTTGAAGTCGATTCGTCAACTGGGCGGCAAGTGGAATGCAGTGAGACATGATCTATCCCAGTCTTAAACCATTGCGTTAAAAGCAAGGAACTTCAAATCAAGTTATATATATTTGATGGCCGTTTTATTTAGTCAGAGCTGACTGAGGTTGTGTGTGTGTATATATATATATATATATATATATATATATATATATATATATATATATACAGTGGTTGACAAATCACCAAAAAATCTACTCGCCACACAAAAAAATCTACTCGCCACCTAGTACCAAACGTGTGCTGCTGGGGCCAATATTTACTCGCCCGGGGGTTAAATCCACTCGCCCGGGGCGAGCAAATGTATAGGTTTGTCGAACACTGTATATATATATATATATATATATATATATATATATATATATATATATATATATATATATATATATATATATATCCAAAGAATACCTGCAGATTAAAGTCAGGACTGGCGGTGCTAGGGGGCAGAACAATTATCAAAAACACCAAGAACAGTGAAGTTCCCAAAATAGCACTCAGACATATCATAAATAATGCAATAAAGATGTGATTAAAGTAATAAACACATAATTTTAATCAAACACATCTAACAAATAAAAATAAAAACAAATAATGAGAACTACTACGTAGTTCGCATTATTTGTCCTTTTTTGCATTGATTTTTTCCGGAGGTTTTATCAGTCTGTTTCCATGTGTGTGTTATTTTTAGTTTTATTTGTTAGATGTGTTTGATTAAAATTATTTGTTTATTACGTTAATCACATCTTTATTGCCTTATTTATGATATGTCTGAGTTCTTTTTTGGAGGACTTCTTTGTTCTTGGTGTTTTTGATATATATATACCATATACATTTTAAGTTATGTTGGGTACCTGCACCGTTAGCATATACAGTAGCCAATAAAGAATATCACTTGTGAGGACATTCTCTTGTCTTAGACAGTTCTGCAACCCTGCCTTTCAACCATTATCATCTAGCATACAGTGCTCTCACTGCCGCACGGGATTATGGGAAATGACATGCAAATGAGCACACAATTATAGCTTTATTGGCTATATGCTAACGGTGGAGGTTTTTTGTTGCCTTTTTCACCCACCATAACTTAAAATGTATGGTAAACCTACCCAGCCTAGAAAATTGCAAAGCTAGTTCAACCAACCTCACACTGATGATACCCATTAAGGTTGAAACATGTCTGTGAGTGGTTTGACTAGTTTTGCATCTAATACCATGCTGTGCTTAAAAGCTGTGTGAACAGCATTGCATTTGCTTATATGGGTTCCATGTGAATGGATATTCCAGGCAAAATGTGACACATTGTGTGCTCATTTGCATGTCATTTCCCAGAATCCCTTGCTGCAGTGGGAGCACTGTATGCTAGGTGATAATGGTTGAAAGGCAGGGGTGCAGACCTGTCTAAGAGATGTGAATATGCTCACAAGTGATATTCTTTATTGGATATATATATATATATATATATATATATATATATATATATATATATATATATATATATATATATATATATATATATATATATTGTATCTTACAACAACTCCTCTTATTGCTCTGCATAACAACAGCCAAATCACTACCTGATGTAAAAGGAGCAGAACTGGATCAAACTACCTTGGTTTATCAAAGAATGCTCTATATGACTTTCACTTTAATACAGTACCATAATGGCCATTCTAGAGGATTGATGCACATGTTCCATTATTCCATTGTGATTTAACAGCCTTTTGCCGCAGGTAACAATTATTTAAATAAAATAGTGGCTCCACAAGAAATGTAAACTGAAAAGTTAAAGAAATCTATACATTATGTTAGTCAAATAAGCAAGGCTTGTTTACACTTTTTGAAAATAAACTCAGTGACTTCCATTCTGCATACATATTATACGGAATTCTTACCAGAGCTGTAAAACATTCCATTAATGGCAAATCCCCCTCTCCGTGCCCCTCAGCCCTTGGAGTTTAACTCCTCTCACATTACAGTATTTATTGAATTTCCTAGCCAAACTATGTTCTGCTCCATAAAATTCTGACAAGTGGACTCTGCCAAACTAATAATGGCTTCATTCTGCTGAAATAAACTTATTTCACTGCGGCAAACAAAATGACATGACCTCGAAAGGTTATTTTTAACAGGGTTAATGACTTTGTTCCAAAAAGCCTTTCTCACTGGATCCCAAGTTAGTCACAATTCGTGTTAGTAAAATGCATTACTTCTTGGCTGATTCTGCTCTTATTTTGAAATGAAAAATCTCATGGAATATAATTTATGATCTACTACTGTGCTGCAGAAATAAATGTATCTCTCTCTCTCTCTCTCTCTCTCTCTCACTCTCTCTCTCTCTCTCTCTCTATATATATATATATATATATATATATATATATATATATATATATATATATTAATTTCCCAATTTATATTTATGTTTCAGTAAATCTCAAAGGAGAAAGACACAGCAAATTAATAGAAAATTCAAGTGATTTCACTTTTAGTTACATATCATGTTACTAACATACACATTACATACTTTTTATTTAACTATTTAGATTGCAATGCCACTATTATCCTTTAGTGACATGGACATGTTTATCCATGGAGAGAGAGAGAGAGAGAGAGAGAGAGAGAGAGAGAGAGAGAGAGAGAGAGAGAGAGAGAGAGAGAGAGAGAGAGAGAGAGAGAGAGAGAGAGAGAGAGAGAGAGAGAGAGAGAGAGAGAGAGAGAGAGGGGGGGGGGGAGAGAGGGGGGGGGAGAGAGGGGGAGAGAGGGGGAGAGAGGGAGAGAGAGGGAGAGAGGGAGGCAGGCGTTTACCTAATTTGTGTACATATCATTGATGATGGTGTCATAATAATATAATGCAGTGTTATAGTGCTATGGTATATATAAAACAATATTGTGTTAATTGGATAAATATATCTTTTTCACTTTTAGTTACATATCATGTTACTAACATAGACATTACATACTTTTCATTTAACTATTTAGATTGCAATGCCACTATTATCCTTTAGTGACATGTTTATCCATGTTGAGAGAGAGAGAGAGAGAGAGAGAGAGAGAGAGAGAGAGAGAGAGAGAGAGAGAGAGAGAGAGAGAGAGAGAGGAGGAGAGAGGGACAGAGAGGGACAGAGAGGGACAGAGAGGGACAGAGAGGGAGAGAGAGATAACGTGCTGATAACGATGTCCAGATCAAGAGTATAAGGTAATCAAATGCTGAGTAGCAGATCACAACAGAGGAATCCACCTTAATGACTGCTCACTCATGGCTGCTGCAGTCAAATCCATAGAGAATGTGGAGGAGTCAAGGGAACCGATAGAATGAGCCCTGCTCACACACCTCTCAGCATAAGGACACTCTTCCCCTGTTCGTCCAGGTGGTGAAGACCAATAATATCAGAGTTCGCAAAGTCCACCCTACACATGAGGTCACACAATGTGACCAACTGATCGCGTCTTGCACGTACCAACGTGATGACATCTTTGAAAATTGATCAGCTGGTCACATTGTGTAAAATCACAGTATAGGAAGGACTTTACAAACTCTGTTATCGTTCTACACCTCCTAGATGAGCAGGAGACGAGTGTCTATATGCTGAGAGGTGTTTGAGCAGGTGGCATACCATTGGTTCCCTCGATTCCTCCACATCCTCTATGGATTTGACTGCAGCAGCCCAGAGTGAGCAGTTACTAAGGTGGATTCCTCTAATGTGATGTGCTACACAGGATTTGAGGACCTTATACTCTTGATCTGAACATCGTTGTCAACACATTGAGTGCTAACACTGCACATGATCATCTGACTTTTCGTGAGTGGGCATTTGTTATCTTTTTTTATGTTATTATATTAACTTTATTGCACTATGGAATGTGCAATTTTTCTTTTATTTATATATATATATATCCTTGGGGGGGGCTTCATTCAGCAGTGGATTGACAAGGGCCCCCCCTCGGCTGCTCTCCTCCATTGTGCTTCCCCCCCCCTTACCTTGTGCGGCGACAAATGATGCCGCGGGGTTGTGTGATGTCACGAGACCCGCGGCGTCATTGGACGTCACATTACCAAGTCAACCGTGACGTCACATTACCTTGCAGCGTCATTTGACGCCACATTGCCATGGTCACGCATCCTGAAGCTGGCTGAATCCCTGTTAGTAGAGTTTGCAGAGGCCTCATGCGGTCCCCCAGCATTTAATTTAAATACCTTGGAGAAGAATGTGGGACCTCTGCAACCGCCCGTGCCCCCCCATAAAATCTCATGCCCCCCAGTTTGCGCAACGCTGGTTTACCTCATCATGTGCATGAAATGCCCAGGGGGCTGCTACTACATTGGTGAGACAGGACAGGGGCTAAACAAGAGAATTAATCTGCATCGCCACAGCATCACACGCAGAACAAGAGGCAGTCCTGCCGGCGAACATTTCTCTGACTCTGGCTATAAGAAGAACGATCAGAAGATGGCCATACTCAAAGGTAATCTTAGAACACCGAAAGAGAGACGGTTGCATGAATACAAATTTATGCAACTGTTCGAGACACTTAGCTGTGGCCTAAACCGAGACCGCAGCTTCATGAGTCACTACCCTGACACAAGAGAACTCTCTTCCCATGAGTGCTAAAGACTATGTCTATACATACTGCGCTATATGAATGCACACAAAGCTTTCTCTTACACATACATATATACAATGTAATTCTATCTCTACTGCGGGCGAAAACGACAAAAAAACGCACCTAACCGGGATAATCTGAGAGCCGCGGATCTAGCCGATTTAGACTTAGATCGGCCGCCACTGTATATACCAATAGGGACCACATAGTAACTACACACATTAATAGTAATGCAACACCCTCTTACATTTCTACACCTATCCACACCATTGGTATACACTCCCACACACACATTTTGTAAAGCACTGTATACACTTTCTAAATGTATATTTACACACATACACACACACTCTTACATTACTAACATTCAGGGACCATTTAACACCTTAAGTCATAAACCGCATACTGCACAGGGGGGAGGGATAGGCTTCAGTCACAGATACATTCCAGGATGCACTGTTTTTAAGTAAAAACCTGTCTTGCTTTATCCATCGTAACACCACCGGAAGAAGAGATCAGTGTATCTCGAAAGCTCGCACAGATAAAAGCATTTAGTTAGCCACAGAACGGTATTGTCTATTCGTTTTTGATTATTAAGCTTGGCTAACACGGTACAGATACATACATCATAATAATAATAATAATAACATTAACTGGGGTATGTAGAGTTGATAAGAGAGAATCTGAACATTAGAACAGGGATACATGAATTAAGAAATGCTGAAATCAATTTAAATCAATCTGAAATTCAAATTGTGAGTCACCAATGTTATGTGATCATCTCCCACCTCCTCTACTTGCTCGTTCTGGATCACTACATTCAAACAAATTTTAAACAAGTTTCAATTATTTCTAAGCCATTAAGCCCCATTTTACCCCAAATGGGATAAACATGTCACTAAAGGATAATAGTAGCATTGCAATCTAAATACAGGCATACCCCGCATTAACGTACGCAATGGGACCGGAGCATGTATGTAAAGCGAAAATGTACTTAAAGTGAAGCACTACCTTTTCCCACTTATCGATGCATGTACAGTACTGCAATCGTCATATAGGTGCATAACTGATGTAAATAACGCATGTGTAACAGGCTCTATAGTCTCCCCGCTTGCGCACAGCTTCGGTACAGGTAGGGAGCCGGTATTGGTGTTCAGGATGTGCTGACAGGCGCATGCGCGAGCTGCCATTTGCCTATTGAGCGATATGTACTTACTCGCGAGTGTACTTAAAGTGAGTGTCCTTAAACCGAGGTATGCCTGTAGTTAAATAAAAAGTATGTAACGTGTATGTTAGTAACATGATATGTAACCATTGAATTTTTCTATTAATTTGCCGTGTCTTTCTCCTTTGAGATTTACTGAAACATAAATATAAATTGGGAAATGAATCCATAAAAAGGTTATTTCTATTGAAAAAAAGATGCAGAGGCTTTTCTTTTGCCATTTTTATTTCAATATTCACTGCTATTCACAGAAATGACCCCCTTATATATGAAAATGCCTGATTTTTTACAGTAACATGTGAGTTCACTACCATTACTGAAACCAACACATCACAATTTATTCACAGAGCTGCACAATTATTTTTTCCTGTGTTTTCTTTTTTACACATGTGAGAGTGTTTGCACTCAGAAGCTCCTGCCCCACTACAACCAAGACAAAATGAAAACAAGTCTTTTTCTAGAGCTGCACTCACCTTTTGATCATTTGTATCCTTTTTTTTGCGTTAATTTGTCACTGTCACTTTAACAAATACACAAAATGAATATGCACTGGTTGTTTTATATATGGTATTCACAGAAAATCTGCTTCTAAAACTAGTACAGATCTTGCAATTCCACCGAATATAACTGTTGTTGCAAAGTTCTTATTAACATGACCGATTACTAAGATTGGAGAATATAGGTTTTTTTTTCACAGCCCGGATTCTGTCTCCAAGATTGCAAACAAATTATATTCCCCATATTTTCCCAAGTTTTAATTAACTTGAACAGAGTGAAAAGGGGTCACAAAGGCGTCATTATTTTACTTCTCTATTGTCTCCAGGCTGATATTTTTAGACTAGATATTTTTAGTATTCATATATTAACTAAAGCTAACATTTGAAAAGCTCACACGAAAACTGTAGAAGAAGTAACCTCTGCTACATACGGTACAGTACACATACATAATTAAAAATACAGATTTTAGAAAGATACAGTATGGATTTTATTTGTGGTGGTTCATTCCTAAAGAATTTCACATTTATTTATTTAACAAAAAGTCATTTTGGTTTGTCCAGATACATATCTATCTACGGAAAAAATGGGGGATGTTCTGCCACTCAATAAATTAATGATATTACCTTCAGAAACCGACAGCACTGGTAATCAATGTACAGCGAAACACGTTTGATGTTTTTGGAGCACAACAAGCCATTGTAGTTCATACAGACAGTCACTATCCAATTAGCTACTGACCTCCTCGAGCGTTTGTGCGCATGCGCAAACACAACTCCAGGGTAAAGTTACTGCCGCACGGCTCCATCCCGGTCGTGCATAAGCCAGGGGAGAGCTACAATGACAGTTGTACCATGACGGGAGAAGGATAAAGAGCTATAAAAACGGATACCACGTGGACTCCACATCAGCACAGGAGGAGTAATAGGTGTGGAAGGGCTGAATTTAACTGAACTTAGACAGTGCTGGAAAGCTATTCACAACGTACATGTGCATTATCCACTTGTGAGTGCAACCTGTTTTTTTACCAGATTTATTGTATTAAACTTTATTATGCCATGTTCATTTTCTCTACTTTTTTCAAGATCATCTTTAACTGGATGATATGAAGTGTATACTCCGATATATCCCAGATACTATTTAGATTCATGTACGTGTGTACAGTGTATAACGAGTGTATGCTGTATTTGGGAATACTTTTATTATACCATTGGGTTTTCTTTTTTCCTATTTTATACGTGTAGCCGGGCTCCCCGCTTACCTCCACTATGGGTGGGGGAGCTGCCGGCAGGCCCGAGTGCCGCCGGAGCTACGGGCGGACCGGCAAGCGTGGGCCACCATCTTGCAATCTCGCTCATGCTCGATCGTAGTGGTGTGCATGTGCTGTAGCAGATAGTTGCGGTGGCCATTAGACAGGCTCTGCAAGGGACTACACATCCCAGCATGTCCCAGGGCAGGCACCACATGTTATGCGCAGTAGCCAATAGGGCTCTGGCATTGACGGAGAAGGTAAAAGATACATTTGGCACGGACCGCGCAAGAGTTGGAGCAGGGACGTCGGCAGAGAAGGTAGTGACCAGATACCCCCATAGGTCCCAGCTAGGCCCCGACTCACCTCAGCTTGTGGCTGCTGCAGTTAAGGTCCCAGATAGGGACGCTCCCCTCAGCACTTAGGGATAGAGTGTTAGTACACTGGTGATGCCACACGGTGTGCGCCGCCTGCTGTCTGGGACCAGACCACTGGCATATCCTGAGAGACATTAAAGGACATCCTCCAGCTGGAGCTCCCTCAAGAGGCGGACGCCTTCGGACAGGAGAGAGAGGATCCGGTAGACCGCATTGTGGGATCACGTTGCGGTCCTGCGGATTTACTATCCCAAGTCAGCCAGGTCTGGCCTAAGACCAGGAATTACCCAACAACGGCCATACACAGCGGGTAGCGCTACTCCACACATACCCCCGTGGGTCTGACTCTGTGGACACCGGGGTGGTCAGGTGCCCAAGGGCACCCTCAGTACTTTGGGGGTTCCACCGGGGTGGTGCATATATATATATATATATTGTGTGGGTATTGTATTGCGGGGGCCAGTATTGTTGTTATGTTAATATATATGTGTTAGTAAAGATAAGTTCGTTATACCAGTGTGAGTGTCTTTATTCACTTATTGTATTGGTTCCTGTGAGGGGTTATCCTGCAGCGCTAGGATCCCTCCCAGGTGGAGGTGCTGTATCCAGAGAGAACCCAATCACCCCAGGCTACTAGTGGCGGAGGATCAGGCCTCCTGTATGCTAAACAGGTACTCAGCACACGTAGTTCCCTTAATCACGGGGAAAGGGGGCTACATACGCTTGGGATGAGTGCTTGAGTCTACGCGCTGGTGGACTAAGGGAGACCCCCTTAGGCCCCAAATCCCCCTTTAGCTTGTGGTTGCTGCAGGGACAGGCCCAGTAGATAGGGACACTGCCCTTGTAGCATAAGCGTGAGGGACACAGCCAGGACGCGGCTGCAACCGGACATCAGGTTGTCTGGGACCAGATCACCACGCACAGAGAGAGACTATAATGGTGGGACACTTCAGCTGGACAGCACCCCATGTGGAGGTGGACTCATCGCTGACGACGACAGCATAGGACCGGATGGCTCCTTGTCTACAGTCGGCGCTACTGGGTGCTGGAGTACCCGGCAGGTATCACCAAGTGCACCAAATCTACACACGTTAGTTGTGGGCAGCGCTGTCACACACTTGGGGTGGAAGTGCCTATTGTGGGCTGGACACTAGGACATTGGTGCCCCTGCACCCAAGTACTGTGCTAATACTGTGCTATACGCCTTTTATGGCGTGGTTGTGTATTATATGTGTGCATTCAGTTTGTACTTAGTAAATATTGTTATACCATCTGGTGTGTGTGTGTTACTGGGTACATTGTCCTGTGACGGGATTATCTAACACTGTTAGGTTCCCGCACTGGTGGAGGCGCTGGCATCAGACGGATCAAATACACCCCAGGCTCCAAGCAGCAGAGGTACAGACCTCTTGTGAGCAACAGGTAACGCACTACACACACACAGTAGCCACCATATCTGCCGGGGGGAGGAGAATGTGCACTACATAAGATTTTCAAAAGCAAAAACACGATGTAGGATCTTCAAAGTATGCTTATGTTTCCTGTGGTTTTCTCAATACCTTCTTTAGGAGATTACGGGCTGAAAGGTGTCATCTAGCGCCAAAGGTATCTTCTGGCAGAAGGTTGCATAGTAAATATGGGCCTACATCTTTAAACTAAGCACTGTTATCCTTTATCACAGTTGAAACACTGCCAGCACCTTTCTCTGGGGGCACTTAACATTGGATGACCCTATACACATCCTAGAGAGACTACATTTCTTCATTTGCTGTTTCAACGTTTCTTATGCAGAACAAAGGTATCTTTTTTTTTACAACGTGCCTCACAGAGTTTCATTCACCTGCCTGGGGTTAGCACTGGATAAGATTTCAAATCCTCAAGCAGCAATCCCGGCCAACTCGGCTATTTATCTTTTACTGTTTTATAAATTTTTTTGTTAACAAGACAAACTGTGAGGTGCTCTGGAGCCTGACTGCTATTTTCAGCGCTGAGTTCTCCTGTCACAGGAAAACAAAATGGGCACTAAACCACAAGATAATAGTAACCACAATGGCTTCCTACTGGCTGACCCCAGGCGCCATCTTTAAAAAACCAGGATGCACAGTGGCCCCTTAAACTGAAGTGTCTTGGGAACCAGGGAGTTTCTACAGCTGAAAATAATACAATTCCACAAAGGAAGACCTTCCCGGTTTAGAAGCATGTACATTTTGGGCAGCTGATAAGCTGGCTCCATGTTCACACTCTTTGGGGCTTTTGTCCAAAAGGATTTTGGGGGTAAATTGCATCAACATATCTGTGATCTACTCCCTTTTTTACACAAAACATTTTATATTTTTACTATGTTTGCCTTCTAAACCTCCCAGATTTGCTTACAGAACTATCCAACAAAAGTGTGTTATCCATTTACTCTATTCACACCTTAGTTGTGTCAATGAAGTGGATGCCTTGTCTTTGGATAATAAACAGTTCATGAGCACCTTACTTCAAGAAAAGTGATAGCTCTTCCATGCCTATTTTATCTTTGAAAGAAAATACATGGCACAGCATGGGACACAGTTTGTTCTTATTGTATTAGAAATTCATTATAGACAAAGTATCTAACAACTTTGTTCTTTAAGCAAAACGCGTGTCAGGCTCAGGTTTCTAAATGTCTGTGGATTACAAACATGCCGCTCCAGCACCTTGCATCTGACAATAAGAATCATCTGGATTCATAGAGAGGCTGCAGGCCAAACTAGATTCCATGCTCTGCACATTTATATTTCCCATTCATACATGCTGTCACCCTGCAGTTCGAAATCTAGTGGAACCTTTGGGGCACTCTTATTTGAATGATAACTTCAAATTGGACAAGAGAGAAATAATGAATATTATTACCCAATTGCAGCTGTGTAAACTACAGCCAGGGAGATAAATTGACATAACAAGATCACAAACTGAGGCAAAGCTTGATCCCATGACCTCAGGATACACATTCAGCACTCTAAACATCATGTTTGCTTCCACTTTCGTATTATCTTGTACCAACATGCAATCTGCCATTCGCTTACTGAGAAGAGGAGGTCCTTATGGAAAAGGTCTAATGAAATATCCCCTTCAGTAAGACGTGGGAGATAAGAAATAAATATTGAAGAGTAATGTGATATGGTAGATTTTCCCCAATAAATCTATCATCACAAACATGCTGGAAAGGTCTAGAATAAAAACATGTGCTCTATGAATGATGAACATGATGAAATGTTGTTTAAAATACTTGAAGAAATTTACTAAAAGAAAAATGAAAACTTGAATCATATCCATTACCTTGAACCAATACAATATCCTTAAGTGATATGTTCTTTTTGGCTCTCTAGGCTAAAGACACGGTAAACCATTTAAATGTATTAAAGCTCTACTAGTTCCACAACTAAGCAACAGAGGGATGAATTCTGGTCTGCAGTGTATTGCCAACATTTTCTACTCTAATATAAATGTGTTCTTTTGCTTGTGCAAAATATGATTGCCAGTTTTAAAAATATGAATAGGATAAAGAAGTCCATATTAATCATACACATTATTTCATAGGCTGAGATTACCAAACAAGACTGAGACAAGACATAGTCATGAATGCACATCCATAAAACAAGTGCATTACCATGTGAGGTTGTCCTTGAGGAATGTGCTATGTGGAACCAACCTGATTATTAACTATGTTTAGACTAAACTTCATTTAATAGTCTTTTCAAATATAATGAAGATATAGTGTGCGGCCGTGTATTTTGTAATGGAATATTCGCTCGTGAGCACTTGGCTTGGAGCTCATGCAGCAGGCACCTGCCATGTTTTGTTTATGACTTCAATCATTTAATTTATTATCTGGGTAATTTATTCTGTAGAGGTTCCCACAATAATTGGATGTCCATGGCTGCATTTAGGGGGATCCATGCAACTCACATTCAAGGACAGTCACGAATAAGGTTCTGTATGTCATTTATAAAGGACAGTGTTTCAAGCCATATGGAATCGCAGTGCCGTTTTGTGTATATTGCATATAGTTTATGTAGTGCACTGCCATCTTCATCTTTTATTCATGGAGTAACAAATCTTGTTCATTGATTTATTGTAGCATTCTTCCACTTTTCTATTTACCCATACATGGAACTGCAGGCCTTGGGACATGTCACTTCATGCAAGTGGCCTCTACTACTGTAAGTTTCTAATGGGCTCACCGATAACATTGCTTAGTTGCTCATTCCTACTGTTAGTCTGCAGCTGAACAAATAGTAAACTGTAAACACACAAAACACACCAGGGCCTATTCACTGCATAGTTTGAGGTATAGCCTCACCTGTGTTATTGCTCACTGTGACCACTAGGCCCACAAAACATGTGGATTTCACAATAAGTGTTTCAGCGCAACTTATTTAAAGTGCATACAGTACATGTGATTACGTGAAAAAGGGGTAAGTTTAATTAATACAACCCATTTAGATTATGAGGTGCTGCTCCGGAAGAACCTTTCCAGGGACAGAGAACACAAAATAAAGAACAGAACAGGAGTGCAGCTCTCATGGAATATGTGAAAAATAAATAACACAAAATAGTGCAACATAGTATATGAAAAAAGGCAGAAGAACCAGTAAACCAGAGTCAAATGCACTCACACACACCAAAATCTTTTCAGCATTAAGGACCAGCAGTGGATGTTCAGGTGATGGTATATGGTATTTTCTGTCCCTTGCCTATACCATATACCAGCGATTTCCAACCCTTTTTTTGTTTAGGAACCCTACGTGAAATTCCGAGTAACCCCAACCCTCTCTAATAGTGTGTCTGAGATCAGATGCATTGTAAGAAACCCCAACCCTCTCTAATACTGCATCTGAGATTAGATGCATTGTAAGAAACCCCAACCCTCTCTAATAGCGTGTCTGAGATCAGATGCATTGTAAGGAACCCCAATCCTGTCTAATAGCGTGTCTGAGATCAGATGCATTGTAAGGAACCCCAATCCTGTCTAATAGCGTGTCTGAGATCAGATGCATTATAAATTTGTCTGTATTTGGTGCCATTTTCAAATTAACTGAAAATTGCAGGAAAACCTTTAGGGATCTACGGGGAATCCAAGAGTTCCTAGGAACCCTGGTTGAAAAACACTGCCATATACATCACCTGAACATCCACTGCTGGTCCTTAATGCTGAAAAAATGTTGGTGTGTGTGAGTGCATTTGATAATGGTTTACTGGTTCATTTGCCTTTTTTTTATATATTGTGTTTAACTATGTTGTGTTATTTTTCTTCACATATTCCCTGAGAGCTGCACTCCTGTTCTGTATTGGATTTCACAATAACCATTCTTTTTATAACTTAATAGACTTACCATACATTTGATTGTACTACATTCAAGTACAGTATAATGAAATGCATATAAATAACAAATAAGTTGTTAATTCAACTGACAATTAGTTATTTTATCACATTACAATTTTAGTAGCTAATGTTATGCTTCGAATAAACAATGATTACATTATCCATCCAGTCATCCCAAAGTGTGTGTCTAAAGCATTTTAAAATAACTTTTATACAGTCGTTCTGCATACAATTACCTTAGTGAATATCATGGTTGCTCAGAGATAAGGTGCATTCAGGGATAAGGTTTATTTCACCTATTTTACTGCTGATTAATGAATAAGACTCACTGTGACGGTGAAGGGGTACCCAGGCCAATAATAAAGGTATTATGCCCGGCTGGGTGCCCTTGAGCCATATTGGGGAATTGTAAACTATCAGCTCTGCAACCCAATCATGGTATAGACATTGTGTTTTGTGTTAAAACTGTATATGTGTGTCTTATTACTCCAGGAGTGTTAAGCAGCGGACATTTCCCTGCTTCAGCACAGACCAGAATAGTAAGACCGGGCAGGGGAATTAATTACATTCAGGTCCCCCGGTATATGCCCGAGAACCCCAGAACCAGGCGAGGGTTCAGAGTAAAGCCATTTTTAAGATTATGTGTATAAATGTGGCAGTGTTTTCGTGTAAACGCGTGAAAGGAAAAATGGTTTTAAAACCCAGCAGATAGCAGAATAGCAAGCGGCTCTTTGCTAACTTTTGCTAGGAAGCTCCTGGCGCAGTGAGATTTGCTGTGAGTGCTGTTAGGGTAAAATCAGGAAATATCATATCGCACAATTTTTATAGAATCATATAAAAATTGATGAATTAAAGTCCCCCTATTTTAATTGTAACAACATGTTAGGCATATTGGGATTTTCCTTTGAAGCACCAGAGCCAGAGGGAATGCTTAATTTGTAAGTACTGTCATTAGAAATGTATGGCAGGAAACTCCTGCAAGGTAACGACGCATATTCAGCCATGGACTTATAAAGCATCCTGCTGGTTCGATGCCAAGATGTATGGAAAAAGTCCGTAGTTGAAATGCTCCCACCCCACTCTCCAGAGTGTTAAGGGGGGAGGGGTAATTCAAGTATCCCCATCTTAGCAATATCTGGGCAAATGGGCCAGATGTCCAGCCAGCTCAGACAAAATGTCGCCAGGTAAGGGGGCCGGGTCTGGTATGCTAAGCGGCAAAGGTGCGAGGTTCGCACATGCCCTTACCAAACTAAGAAGCCCCCTCTGCCAGGTTTTGCAAAGTATTGGCAGCTCCAGGATAGGTGGGGAATATTGAGCTGCACGTGTTAAGTATAGGACTGTTTAGTGTATAAGAATCCCTGCAGCCCATCGGGAACCAGATTCACCGAAGATTCATCATGTAAAGAGATTCACCAAGTAACAAGATTCATGCAACTTCGTAACAAGAGTTAATAGTTTGTAAGACCTAAGGCTTCCAGATCCAATACTACAGCGGGAGAACAAACGAAGCAGCACTGGCGGAGTAACAGTGGTTGCGATAGGCGCCACTAACCAAAGACTGTTTCCAGCTCTATTTGCGTGCAACTTCCGCTCCTGGGAAAATGTGCCTACAGACTTTTATTTCAAAGATTTCGTTTTGGGAACAAGATTTTTCGTTTGCCCCGTCCCAGTAAGTGTAATTTTGAGTGTAATTGTAAACCAATGTGTGTGTGTTCGTTCTGTAAATAAATCACAATTTATTTGACCTCTTTGCTTTGGTCAATCAAAGGATCCAGGTATTAAGGTGTTAAAAGTGCTAGTCTCCCGTGTCACTCACACAGCAACATTCTCAAGACTGTATCTCTTTTAACACCTTACCATATATACAGGCACAAATACCCTTCATTTGACTTCATTAGATAAACCAACATAGCTGCAAATTAGATTTAAAACACGGGTCAGCATCAAAAGATTAACAAAACTTTTAAGAAAAGGTCAGGTATTATAAAGGGACACAATAACACGAGTGTTAAAAAGTAATGGTAAGTATTTTTACTGTTAGATGTTAAAACAAGAAACCATTCCACACAAGAGTTTATTCCACACTAAAACAAGAGTTCACCATGAAACTTGAGTTCATTTCACAATAATTGCCCGACAAGGAATACCAACTAATATGTGCTCTCTCAGAGCCAAGAAATACTTGGCACAAAATCAGTTTCATTTTTGTCTTTAGATTATCTAAAAACACAAAATCCCATTGGACTTTATAGAATCAAATCC
Organism: Ascaphus truei; assembly: GCF_040206685.1. Classification (NCBI taxonomy): domain Eukaryota; kingdom Metazoa; phylum Chordata; class Amphibia; order Anura; family Ascaphidae; genus Ascaphus; species Ascaphus truei. The sequence goes on along the minus strand of NC_134483.1, from coordinate 156,785,679 downwards.
TTGCTTTAAATAAAACCCTGAATGATAAGGTAAAATGCAAAGTCAGGGACGTTCTCTATTAGAGAGTTAGTGAAGGGGTTATGTTCTGTTCCAGGCTCACGGTGGCTTAGTGAGTAGAAACAGGCAGCTAAACTCATCTCCTCCAGCAAACCGAGTCCTTCTTAGGTTTCGGAAAACTTTGGGGAGAGCAAAACGAAAACAAAAGGGGAATTTGGGATTGCAGAATGAGGGTAAGGTAAAAAGAAAAAGCTATCCCAGGGAGAGAAGTGAGGGAAAGACCACTATCAATGGCTGCTGGCTTGTTAAGAAAGGGTGCAACAACCATACAAGCAGGAAATAGGGCCAGGCCAAGTGACAGGGGTTCACTGGATTATACCAAATCAGAGGGGCCAGAGGAAGGGGTTTCTAGGTAAGGCTCAGAAGACAGCTATAGGAGTTACACAGTAACACAAACTAATACTAAAAGGTAACTGCCATAGGGCATATAAAACCCATACAGGGGACAGGACAGGTTATATAAATTCATATGGCAGTGAATGTGTTAAAATGAACTAGTATACCTATGGGATGAGGAAGAAATATACACAAAGAAATAATTAAGTCTAATAAACAGAAAACTTCTGAATAAGGAGGTCACTGTGGCTCATACTTGGAGATGGGTGAATATTTCACACAAAAAAAAAATCTATTTTGCCGTGAAAATTAGCATTCTTTCCCCCAAATAAAGTAAATTTATTGGAGTTCCAAAACATTTGCATTAGGGTTTTATAAAAAATGTGTACTGTATATGCAAAATTAGAAAAATGAATAATATTCAGAAATTTGCTAAAAACGGAAACATATTTTCTAAATGCGAGAATATCTAAATTTCTTTAAAAAAAAAAAAAACCTGTGAATCGAATTTTAACACATTCCCCCATCTCTACTCATGCCCAATAAATAATTTTCTTCCTTGTTCTTCATTATCTTTTAGATTGTAAGCTCCTTGGGGCAGGGACCTCCTTGCTATCGTTCAGTTTTGTCTTAACATATATGTATGTGTAGCGGGGTACCCCCTGGCTACTATTCTACCCAATGGGCTGGCAGTAAACCCTGGTATTCACAGGCTTGCCAGTAGTTGGTATGGGATTTTACCCCTCACCTTTGGTACTGCCCTTGAGTGACAGCAGGGGGTGGTACATCCTGTTGTAGCTGGGACAACAGGGTGCCCGCCTTCTGGCTGTACTTAAGGGCAGGACTGCCCTAAATTTGGAGGTTGTTCCTTCCCTCTGAGGAAGGCAGGTCACACAACTGGGAGTCTGAGATTGGGGCTTTCCCATGTGCTCTTCCTTGCGGGGAGGAGTGAGTGTGAACCCATACTCTGCCTCCGCTAGAGAGGTGGGAAAGAGCTAGGATGGCTGCGGGTGCCCTTGGCCTGTAGTGACAGTCCAGGGACCATCTTCAGTGAGAGCTGATCTAAGGAGACTATATCCGGCAGAAGACTGCTGCGTAGACTGCTGTTGTGTTACTGCAAAGTGTGTAGTAATAAACCGTTCCTCTTTGCAATATACCTCCGGACTGGTGTGTGATCTAACTGGGGGGAGAGGTACAAGTTCTACTGTGGGAGATCATCTCCATACATCCCTGGAGCCTACGGAAGATGGAGGCGCTGCACTGCTAAGTATTACGTGAGGTATGGACCCCAGAAGCCTGTTCCTGTGTCCCAAAGTCATCGCGGACGACTCAGCCCTCTTGTTACCAGCAGTTATGCACCACATACACCCTGTAATGGCCACTATCTGCGATTAGGGGGGGAACACTGTTACATATGTACAGTATGTATATCTTTATTTATATTGCACCCACAGTGTACTCAGCGCTTTACAAAGACAATACAGTACAGGGAATTCTAATACAACAAGCATGACAAAGTCAGACCATAGGAAAGGAAATCCCTGCCCTGGAGAGCTTAGAGAGTAAGTGGTATGTGGGCAGACTTACGGAGACAGCAGGTGAGAGAATAAGTACAGTACGTGGCAGTGCTTGGTCACTGACTATTGGGATGCTTATGTACTCTTTGGTCATAACATTTTTTTGTCCACCCTCCCACATTCTGCTGCTCTGCTGAGAATGTTGGCATCATACAAATAAAATATATTAATACTAATAATAATTATCATGAGTACGTTTATATTAAGGAACTGAACGAACTCAGATCCAATAGATAGTGTGAAGGGTGTTATAGCAAAATGTTTATAGAAAACAAAAATAAATACATGTATATGGTCCACACAATTAGTTATTTATAATGGACCAAAAATTATTGATTTCAATAAATATGAGAGTAAAAATAAATATATTCAAAATTATATTTAGCAATTCGATATTCTAAAACATGTGTATATATCCTGAAGCTGCGTATCCCAGTCAGATGGCTGAGAGAGAAAATATATTAGAATTGACTGAGTCTGTCTCTAGTATTCTTGATCCAGATTGTCAAAATCTTCAATATGCAAGTGCCCAACATTAAACAATAACTGCAGTAGTAATTGCAAAAACGCAAAGCTGTGTGAGCACAAAGAAACAGGTGAACATCAGTTGTAATAACACTTTTGACTGATCTTTTGTCTCTCCCAGACTTGTGACCATTGATTTCAACTAAGATAATTATACAGCTCAGTAAAACAAAAAATGGCACTGTGGTAAAAACCAGGTTGCTACTTCAGCTTTTTTTCCCCTGCTGACAGTATATAGACCTACAACACTGCTCTCCACTGTAATTTGTCAAAAACAGCTAATAAAAGTGTGGCTTTCTCTAAAGTATGACAACTTTAATATCAGGTTTATAGATTGATGATGAAAGTAAAATGATAGGGATTGGGAATTCTGCTCCATTGTTCAGAGACACCGTTGCTGTTGCTGTGTGATTTTCTTACTCTGGGATATCTGAAAACCAGGGCAGTGGGTAACATCTAGTGTCTCATTTCCGCCCACCAATTTATAAGCATTGGACAATTAGCAAATGGTTGCAATTATTTGCGCCCCTACTCTTTCTATGGGCATATTGTAACACTGTTTCCTCAAACGAAGCCAACTACTTTCACCCCTTGCATTTTATTGAAGGGGATACTGTTACCAGTGGCGGACTTAAAAATATGCCGCCCATAGGCACTTACCTGGTGCCGCCCTCCTCCTGCAGTGTCATTGCCGGCAGCGCATGCATGATCGCGATTGCCGGCTGCTCATGCGTGGCTGGCAAGTGCTGATCGCACATGCCCGGGCAGCAAGCGTCTTAGTATGACCCCCAAAATGTTGCCGTCTTAGGCCCGGGCCTAAAGGGAAATCTGAGACTGCCTGTTACTACATTGGTGAGTGTTCCCAGTTAGTTACTCGTTCCCAAAGACTTGTTCTGCTCCACTGGGACAGGGAGCTTTTGCTCACGCGACCTGCAACTAACACACAGAGGCCCTTATTCTGTGAGGTATGATAGCGCAGATGACGTGTTATCGCATTAAAAGCCCAATAAAGTCAATAGGACTTTTCATGTGACAGCACATCATCTGCGCTATCACACCTTACACAATAAGGGGCCATAGGCTGCAAAACCAGATTCGCGGGAGAAACAGCAAAGAAAGTGGGTGTGAGAGGACACACGTGGGCACAATATGGATGGTTAAGGTTAATAATATAAAGGCAAATGAGGTCAAAGAGATGCAGATGAGGGGAGCTATACTGTAGGAGAGGAAACAAAGTGGGTGGAGGGAAAAGGGGTGTAACAGAAAAGGAAGACACAAAAAGAATAGATAGCAAAAGAAAGGATTCATGACAGAGAAAAAATATGCATAGCAAAGCTTACTACGTTTTCTACTGATGTTATATGTATGCAAGATGATGACTTGTGAAGCCGTATTTATATATGTAACATTGTATGTCCCATAATACCTGTCTTTCCCACATAGTATATCTGTTATGTAAGTCTTGTTAGCTCCAGGCAGTAACAGGTTAATCTATGGGCCAGTGATCCCCCTCATGCTCCACTTGTAAGTGAAGGAAGTAAGGTGGTGACTCATGGCCTGTGTACAACCTATCATAGATAGGTACAGTCCATGAGCCCGCCCCTTCCAGAGACTTCCAAGTGGGAGTAGCAAAGGTAGAGTAGTCTTGCTCTGCCTGCGAAGGAGAGAGCATGGGCTGTCAGACTCTCCCATGCTGTGGATGAGCTGGCCCAACCCAGGCCGAAAGACTTTAGACATCAACATCTATGCTGAGTGAAGAACTGCTGCAGTATGACCAATAAATATATCTGTTCCCTATACCTCTGCCTGGGTATCAGTTCTTGGGCAGGAGGGGTAAGGAGTGTTGTGGTGGGAGCTGACGTCCTGCATCCCAGGAGCCCATCACAGCTGGAGGCGCTGAAGCACTGATGTAGAACCAGAGAACCCCAAAAGCCTGTCCTGTTGCCCTTACCATCGCGGCTACTCAGCTCTCCTGAACCAGCAGGTATGCCTCAGCACCACACTAACACAGTAATGCAGTGTATCTCCCAGAGAGGGGGGGGGGGGACATGTGTTACATATACTTAATAGAAATCACTTCAAACCTAAAGTCTTTAAATTAGCCATGTAGCTAAGAAAACTGATGAACTCATATTATTTAAAAAAAATGGCCATCTGCATGTGAAGAGCTCACTCTGCTGAACAATTCATAAGACGGTGCACTATTCTAATTACATAAATGTCTTTAAAGGCTATCAAAACCTGTGCTGGTAATACCTGATTTCATGGATATGTTGCCACAAAGTTGTAAGGAGTGAGGTCTGCCAGCTAATGTATGTAAAAAAAAATACATAATAAAGAAAGAAGCCCCAATGCACATCCATTGTGACAAATTATATAGTACTGTAAATTACTACAGTATATGTTTTTTCTTCTCATAAGTATGAGTCATTTAGTTCAATCCTTTGGCCAAAAAATGTCAAGCCTGCAACCACATCAAGGTAGACCCTACAAAATGCATACTACTGTATACTGCAGGCCTGCACAACTCGTAAAATGAGAAGGGCCGAACTGCTGCAAGGAAAAAAAATTGGGCCGCACATCATCATCTCTCCTTTAGCACCTCTCATCATCATCATCATCATCATCATCTCTCCTCCTGCACCTCTCATCATCATCATCCTCATATATCTCCCCCAGCACCCCTCATCATCATCCTCATATCTCCACCAGCACCCTTCATCATCATCCTCATATCTCTTCCAGAGCCCCTCACTATCAACCTTTGCGATACTCCCCATCTATCTCTCATACCCCCATCTCTCCCCCTCACCCACACACATAATACTCCCCCTCCACATCAAACACACAATAACCCCCTGCACACCACACACATCCCACCCCCCCTGCACCTCACATCCCTCTCCCCTCCTGCACCTCCCATCACTCTCCCCCTGCACCTCCCATCACTCTCCCCCCCCCCTGCACCTCACATCACTCTCCCCGCGTGTTGTGCAGGCCTGGTATACTGTATCATGGGGAAGCATGTAAGCCATGGTTAATAACGGCTGCCAGGGAAGAAAGCAGAGGAGGCTTTCACAGGCTATGGTTTGTTTGGTATTCTGGACTGCAGTAACTAACCAGTCAGTACTAATGAATACAATAATCACTATAATCAAGCAAACAAAGCAACTGCACATTAAAAGAGAATTGCACTACTATTTAGAAGTGTCGCCTTGCTTTTCAATAGCCAATTATATTTTAAAATTGTTAATAAGGCTCAAATTGCTATTTAAAAAAGAAAACAATCTTGGAGAAGGGAGGACCATGTAATTTGGCAGTTTGTTTCAGAAGTTTTCTTTGTAATTGTAGATAGAAGCGCTGTCTATTTTAGCTGCTACTGTTTATGTAAAAACATGTGCAGCTAAAGCTGCAGTTCAAGCAATCGCCTACATGTGTGTTTTATTTTATTAAATCAGTTCTGCACTATGAGAAAATACTTGTAGCATTTAAAAAAAAAACAATTTTGAAAGATAGCATGTATTATAATGTAACAAGCATTTTTGTTTCTATAGCAACCATATAAAAAGTCACATCCCCTTCCTCTTCTAAAACAGGCTCTGGCTCTTGAGCCCCGCCCTCTCTCTAGCAGTGCACCAATTGTATCTAGTGACTGCCTCGTCACATGATCTTCCACGCAGAACTTTGCATCTTGGGTACTCTTCTGCAGCACTAACAGTGATTTAATGAACCCCCGAGCCGAATCTTCGCCGATCAATCACAGGAGAACGGATTGATCGGCAACTTAGCTAATTACTTGTCAGTGTGCTACACACATAAAAACAAACTATATAAAAGCAGAAAACATCCCTTGGGTACTGTAGTTACCACAAGGATGTTTGCTGTTTTACATTGTTTTATTATGTGATATACTGTAGTGATGTTTTACTTACGTTGATTTCTACTGATTTAGTTTCTAGGTGATCAGTGTGTTATAGGGTTCATGTATGGTCCCCCCAAAAAAAAGTCTACAACAAAGGCACAGGGAAGCTGTCACCGTGATGCCTGGTGCTGAATCACCCCGAGATTGTTTTTTAATAAATGGACACGTGTAAATAGACTTGTAATAAGCTAGGAGAGGCCAGCAGTTTAACACTATCACCAGATGTATTATTACTGAGTTAGTATTAGCTGTAGGACCAGCCTCACGTTGATAATTTAGGATGGCAGGTGTGAGGCACCATCCTTAGTTGCTCCTTCCTTCGAAAAAGAATATCAAGGTCACTGTCTAGATTAAACAGAAAACAGAGCTTCCATCAACAGATGTCAAAACAGATAAGTCCAGATTTGACATACACTTGTAGAACTATAGCCTGTTATCAATGTTGCATTGACAGCTGTGTGTGCTAAGGAGGGACTAGCTGGGCTCTACAGTAGAGGCAACGTTTATTCTAACATTTGTTGTAAACTAGCCGGGTTACATTCTGGGTATGTGCTGGGTATGTGCTGGGTATGTTCTGGGCTAGTTTGAGGCACGTTTAAGGCATTTCTGCATTGACTAACGACCCATAGGATTAACACAGCAGGGATCCCTGGCAGTCCCATTCAGTTTGAATGGGACTGCCAGGGACCCCCCGCTGTTAATCTGATAGGCCATTAATCAATGCAGAAATGCTGGGGCTAGTTTAAGGAAAGTTTAAGGCATGTATTCAGAATGTACCTGGGTGTACCTGGGTCTTTTGGGGAATTGCCACTGGTTTTTGTTAGAATAATCGCTGCCTCTACTGTATGTGCAACGTGTGCCTCAGTAGTACTAACCTCCAGTTTCCTGCTTCACAGCCGAAGGTTAGTATTCTGAACTAGGATTATTAAATAAAACAGTGTCCAATTTGAAGTATTATGTTTATAAAGCGGTGCCCATAATCTACTGAATTATATATATATTTGAATGATCTGGCTTTATATGGCACCTAGAAAGTCTGTCTGATGCATTCCTTGCTCCAGCTTCATTGCCTGCAGCATTATCACACTGGTATCTTGCCCACCTGGGCACAACTAGCATAATAAGATTTGAAGTACAGGAAGTCAGAGGTAATGTAACAAATACAAATGTTCTTTCAGCAGATAACAAATCTTAACGAAAGTGTATTGTACCCAAGTGACCGCTGCCATGGATTTATTCAGTCTGGGAAACCTTTTGTCAGGTAATTGCAAGAGTCCTTCATAGATGCTTATGCATATGAACTGACAGACCGATGAAAGATAACCGCAACTTATAAAATAGCAACATCTATGACGAACTTCCAAGTGGTGAACCTAGGGACCTTGGTTTTAACCAAAAAAACACTGGAAAAACACCACCAACCAACCGATCATTTCCTATTGGCTGCCACCTCTTATAGAAGCTCAGTCACTGGTAGGAAGACAAAGGCAACACAAAGTGCCATAGTAACTAAACAAAAAAAAGCACGGATAAACCCGGAATTCAAAAGAATGTCAAATTATTTTCATTGGTAACACTGATAAAATGAAATGATGAAAAAAACTAAACCAAAACAAACTGATTTTAGAACAAAATAAATACCATAAACCAAAATACTTAAAGATACCAGTGCTTGTAAAACAAGTTGGCTATTCTGCAGTACTACAATGACAACAAAACACTGTACAATAAATACTGTCGTAATACATACATTTATGTACCAAAAAGAAAGTAATTAGAAAGCTCAATAAAGCCCTTGTTGCTCCTTAATTACAGTGTATTCCAAATAATTAAATGAGCTGAACCTATGAAAAAATAAAAAAATCTAGACATGCTTTGAAATACTATCTGCTATTGTTTAGGGCTGGGCAAAATACAGCCTCGCCAAACGATTTTATATGGCCCACCACAGGTAGAGCCACCTTCACTCCATACCCACTCCTCGGGCCTTACCTGGTGGTGGAGGCAGCGGAGGGAGCCCTCCCAGGTGCTCCTAACATGGAAGTTAGGCCCCACTTAAATCGGGCCAAATTTCCACAATAACCGCCTGGGTTGCCTTCCTCCATCGCTGCATAAGGCCCCGCACCACAGTAGGGCCCTGGGGGAAGAGCGAGAGGAACAGGGTGTGTGGAAGAAGGGGGGACTAGTGATATAGGAGGGGGAGAATGAAAGGGGAGGGGTGGGGAAGAAGGGGGGAGTAAGATGGGAGAGGGGTGTGAAGAGAGGGCGGGGAAGGGGGAATATTGATAGAGAGGGGACTTAAAGGGGGTGGGGCAGAAGGGGGAAGAGTGAGGGGAGGTGGTTGGAAGACTGGGGGTGAAGAGTGAGAGGGTAGGGAGTGGGGAAAAAGGTGTGAGTAAGACATGAGAGGGATGAGAGAAGAGAGCGGGGAAGAAGGGAGGAAGAGTGAAGGGAGAGAGTGAGATTAGAGGGGGTCAGGAAGATACACTGGGAGACTGAGGGGATGGGGGATGGGAAAAGAGGGGAGAGAGAGGGGTGAGGATGTGGGGAAGGAGGGGAACAGTAAGAGAGGGTGTGAGGAAGAGTGATATGTCAAGAGAGAAAGAGAAAGTAGGGGTGGGAAATTAGTGAGAAAGAATGGGGGAGGAGTGCGAGAGAAGGGGGAGGGATAGAGAAGTGGGGTGGAAAGAGGTAGGCAGAAGAGGGGGTAGAAAGGAGTGAGAGAGAAGACGGTGGGAGAAGAGTGAGAGGGGGGATAGAATAGTGAGAGAGGGGGGAAGACTGAGAGAAAAGAGGGGTGGAAAGGAGCAGAGTGAAAGTGAAAGAAGTCTCTTACCTGCCCTCCTGGTAGGCCAATTATATAGAGCATTGGATCTTTGGAGGTGGTTTAGCAAGGTATATTGATTATTTTTTGCAGCCACTGGTATACAAGTTACCATCATAATAATATTTAATTTGGTCACACAAATACACTTGGGTAACACTTGATGCCACGTAACTGTACACTATTATAGATCATAAACACGGCATTTCAGCCATTCAATGTTTTTTAGGCAATTCTCACATTTCACCAGCTCAAAGCACATTCATCACTGAATCTGTTTTTTTTCTTCTTACACATTGCATTGTCTTTATTTATATAGCGCCAAAAGTGTACTCAGCGCTTCACAGAGAATACAGTACAGGGAATTATAATAATACAATAAGAGCAGCAAAATCAGATAATAGAAAAGGAAATACCTGCCTCAAAGAATTTACAATGTAAGTGGCATGACGGGAAACTTACAGAGTCAGCAGGTGAGGGAATAAGTGCTCTAGATGACAGTGTTTGGTCACAATGGTTGGTAGAAGTGACTTGGTATTGGTAGGCTTGGTAGGACAATAGCCACGAGTGCAGGCTATTGGGATGTCTGATTTGTGAGGCAAGTTTTAAGGTTGGTCAGTATTAAATTAGATACTGTAGGTTAACACCATCAGCAGGGGAAGAGGCGGCAAGGTGGTGTGAATGAGAGCAGGTGTGAACATGGCTGGGTCCAGGATTAGGAGAGATATCCCCAGCAACAGGAAGGAGTAGATAGAGGGTGTGAATAGAGGATTTATGGAGGTGCTTTTTATTCAGGGGTAAAGACGTTGTTGGGAAAGAGGTGTATAAGTAATGGTGCAGTGTATGGGCACAGGCATAGGTGGATGGGAGGAGAGATGAAGAAATGTGGATAGAAGGGGAGTGGGGAAGTTGGAGAGAACAGAAATTGTCACAAAGGAGTGAGGAAACAGTAAACTGAAAAATCAATAGGGAGGGCATAGTGAGATGCAGGAGGAGAGAGTTCACAGTTATTGGAGGATAGGAAGAGTACAAATAATCACAACATTTAGAAAGTCATGTTCTCACAGTAGCAAAGTTGCTCGTGGTGCAGAGTCCAGATTTTCTTGTAGTATTCACTTCCAATTTCAACTCCAGTATTAACTCCACAGACACTTTAAATGTGACACTTAAGATGTTACACAGCCATATGGCTCACAGCCAAGATAGACTGCCTTAAATACTCTAAGACACATTCACTTGACTAACAATTAAGGGAGGGGCCTGCCTATTCAGCTCATACCACATAGTTGTTAATTAGATATCAATTGCAGATGGGCTTAACATTGATAGAAGGGTTCCAATCAGACAAATATATACTTTATATGTGACACTTTTGATGTTACACACAGCCATAACTATTTCCTATTCGACAAACAATATTATTTACAACAACATGGCACAGCTCTTTCACACCTTTTTATGCAAATTTATTTATGGGGCAATGGGAGCAAAAACACACTTACAGTGACAAAAATAAGTATTGCACAATAATATTTTTTACCGCAGATTCATAGACGATCTCATTTTAATTTTGGAAGGTGGCACAAAGTTATTGGGGGAACTCGTGGAGTCCTTGAAATAATGAATATAATTTAAATTTTACATATACCGCCCATATACATCACATTGCTTATTTAGAAAGCAAACTTGAGAAATGCTTTTTTGAAAGCCAGTAGTTGCCATTCTAAACCCCTCATCAGAGGAATACCAAAGGGGCAATTTTTAAGATTGAGGAGAATATGCTCTACTACAGAGTCATTCATTGAGCAATCCAGAGATCTTGCTCTGAGATTTCAGCAACAAGGCTATAGGTCGAAAGACATACAGACTGCTTTTGATTATGCCTTATTTACGTTGAGAAATAGGGAAGGGAAATGCCCAAATACAAAGAAAAAAGAGAAGATTTTGGGGACTATACCCCTTTATTTATAACGCAATACAACAGACACAGTGACAATATTACATCGATCATCATGAAACATTAGGATATCCTTCAATTAGATTCAGATCTCAAACCCCATGCACCTTTTACCAAGTTTATTTAGATCTCCTACTCAGCAAACAAGAGTTTTTTGTTTTTTTACCTCCTACAGGTTTTCCCAAATGTGGTTACTGTAGTATTTGTAATTATGCCAGACAGATCAAGTTTATTTAATCTAGAGTAACTAAAGAGAAATATAAAATTAAAACTTTAATTACTGTACGTGCAACACAAATTTTGTTGTCTACCATACTGAGTTGCGCCTGCGGCAAAAATTACATAGGTAGAGCTATCAGACCTTTGAAGGTACGGATCATATACACACAAGAATGATTTGTTGTTTTTAATCTTCTATTTCTTTTAAATGTTGTGAAATTAATGGTCAGTTAATACATTGATATAATAATGAATACTAAATATATTTCTATTAAAACACTGACCGATCACTGGTTTGTAAGGGTTTATAATTTTGCACGGGTGTTTGCAAGTTGTTATTTTTATATATGAAAAAATCTTTTTTGCATTGTTATAGTGTGAGCTCCCGCCCCGTGGGGGGGGGGGGGAAGAGAGAGGGGGGAGGGGGGTGGGGGGCATTCGTTCTCGAATGCGGCGTTCTCTGTGGTTTTGCACCTGGGAGGCAGTGTTCTAGTTATGGGAGGTGGGACTTCCGGCCTGTAGTCCGCCTATATATTTCAGCAACATGAGGAACCATACTCTTTGACAAAGCGAAATGTGTCAGAGGTTCCTCTCACAATCCTTGTGTGATACTATGTTGCGGAGGATCCAATACAATATTTTTTTCATTTGCTGAGCGTTCCAGCCTCTGTCATTTAACTTCCATTGACACGCACTGCACCGCCTAATATTTATTTATTTTCACTTATCGCACTTTTTCCTTTTCAGCACTTATTTAGCCATTATACTGTAATTAATAGCGCTCAGTTACACCCCCTTGATCTTCTATTGACAACGCTATAGAATACAGTGGCAATTTTTTGGTGGGTAGCAATTTTGGGGGAGGAAATTTCTGTGTGTGTTGAGAAGGGGGCCTTATCTTCTTTAGAGTGGCCCTCCTGCTACAGTGTTGCGTTGTCATGGTGATCCGCCGAAAAATGGCGCTGCAGCGTCACATGACACCGTAATGTCATGACGGTGCTAAGCTGCGGAGGAGGGCAACCCCAAGCCCCTGGGTGGCAAGTCCACCACTGGCTGTAACCGACAGATCAAGTCACTGCCGCATCACAACACAGACACCAGTGGGTACATTTTAGGAGCTCAGGCTTTTGCCATCCCTGATGGGTATGATCCAGGCCCTGCTGCAGCGACCCTGTTGGAAGCTAAGTATTTCTCCTAGCTTATCTATATTATTAGTGCCCTGGACATCTGTTTTATAAATATTTATAAATATATATATATACAGGGCTCGACAAATGCACTCACCCAGGGTGAGTGCATTGTAGCCGCAGGCGAGGCATGTTGCTCTGATCTCTCCTCTTCTCCTCCTGCTTCAGTTGGAGCTCCGGTTAACGTTATATTTTTTCAATGGCCGATTTCCAGTTAGTGAAAATACTGATGACATCCGGGTCACAGTTCTATGTCCTACTGCGCATGTTCACACTAAGGGAATCATGGGAATTGTAGTTTTTATAGACTCCAGTACAGATTAAGTTTCACATACACAGAGCCCCCTCTGCTCCCCACAGAACCTCCTGCTCCTCACAGAGCCCCCCTTCTCCCCACAGATCACCTCTACTCCCCACACAGAGCCCCCTCTGCTCCCCACACCGCCCCCTTCTCCCCACAGATCACCTCTACTCCCCACACAGAGCCCCCTCTGCTCCCCACACCGCACCCTTCTCCCCACAGATCACCTCTACTCCCCACACAGAGTCCCCTCTGCTCCCCACAGAGCCTCCCTGCTCCCCAGAGCCCCACTGATCCCCCCACAGAGCCCCTCTGATCCCCCCACAGAGCCTCTCTGATCCCCACAGAGCCAAATCCTCCCCACACAGAGCCCCCCTGCTCCCCACAGAGCCCCAATCTCCCCACAGAGCCCCATCTGCTCCCCACAGAGCCCCCTGCCTCCCACAGAGCCCCTCTGCTCCACACACAGAGCATTACCTGCTCCCACAGAGCTCTTCTGATCCCCACACAGAGCCCCCTCTGCTCCCCACACAGCCCCATAGATTAACCTGTTACTGCCTGGAGCTAACAGGACTTTGTAACAGATATACTATGTGGGGAAGAGAGGTGTTATTGGACATACCATGTTACACTTATATATACTGTATATATCCCCCCTCCCCCTGCTATTTTCCCTAGCCTTGCACATAATTCCTGGTAATAGCAGGCAGTGCTAAAGTTAGGCCCCTATTATGTATACAAGTTAGAGCAGCTGCTGGCAGTGTTAGGCTGTGTCCACGCTCCCGCTGAGCACGCTTGACGCGTTTACTTCATTGAAAGTGAATCTGCGCGGCCATCCTCATGTGGCGCGCGCTCGTGCATGTACGTTCTCCCAAGCACAGCACTTGGGGAGACAAAGAAAATAGATTTTGAAGCGCGCTCAGCAGCAGTAAATGCACACAGCACACAGTCACACACACAATCACACACATTACACACAGTAGAGCTTTTTTTTCCACAACATTATGTAGTAGTACAGAGCTCAAAATAGCCTGACTTCTATTGACTATGCAAAATGGTGAATATAGGAGGTGAAACAGATAATTCTCATATAATTTGTGAAATCATTGTACCTAATGGTGCTTAAAGGCTTGAATAAAAGCAAAGAGAATGATCACTACAAATATTGAGAGGAGCATAATGATTTTTTTGTCATAGGTAAAGATACAATAGGAACTGTGTTTGTGCAGGATCGAAGAATGCTCAGAAATCATCACAATGATGTTTTCCCAATAGTTCGTTCGATTAGGATTCTGAGTTTGAGAGCCAAGCATGAAAAACATCTTAACTGATAGAATTCATAATTGTTCGGAGTTCTTTATTGACTTAACTCCTTTCACAGCCAGCAAACATGTTAATATATCAATTTATTGTAATAATATTTTTCATTTCCAGGATTCAGGGCTTCATATGGCAACTATAATTCATCTGTAGACCGAGGAGGTAATAAGAGTGGTAAGCATGTCTACTGCATTCATCTGCAATATCGATGTTCTGTTGGTGTGGCTCAAATAAAGGAAAATATATTTTTGGAGCTCTCTTGGTTTTAAATAGGCTGTGTCAACAGTGTGATCGACGGTGCGCACAAAATATAGTGACTATTGGGCGGCCATACTGCGCGCGAGGAAGTGTGATGGTGCGGCAGTATTTTGAACAGACAAATTATTTAGTTTTTTTCGCGTCAAGGGAGCGGTTCAGCCACTGAGGGCAAACCAGCCTGGTCACGGCCACGCGTCCGCCACACCTCCCTGTTGCGAGCGATCTGAGTCCACAGATCGCTCAGATGACAAGCGCGGGCGACTCCATGCGCTCCGTCGCACACGCCTGCACTATGGACAATGCATTTGTAATCTTCTCTCTCTGGTACGGAGAACTCCCCTCAAGCATTCCATTTATTTTAAGCATGACATCCTTATTATTTTATCAAGTAGTTTAAGACTTTGCTTTTGTTATTTATAAAACATGGTGGAATCCATCTCGAAAGACCTTCCAATCTAGTTTGTGCTATTTGGCAGTGTCATTCACAAGGAGGTTCTTTCGGATACAGTGCAGGCATATCTGACTAGGAAAAGTCTTATTCTCAAATGTTACTGTGTTGTCCAGTGTAAGGCATTTCTTTTTGCATTTTACTATTTATTATCTGCGAACACATTACTGATGAACAGGTAGAAAATCCGAAAAATGAAAACATAAAAGATTATTTTACATTTCTTTGTATTTGGCTCTTAGCGTCTCCTGTGTCCTGTTTCCATCCACTGTAATGATCTCTTTTACCACCACAAAATGTTTTTTTCTTCACCCACATCAGTGGTTTTCAACTTTTTTTTTTATTAAGGAACCCTATAAATATATTGGGAAATTCTGCAGAACCCCAACCCTCTCTAATAGCACGTCTGAGATCAGATATATTGCAAATTCTTCTTATTTGGTTCAATTTTCAAATGACCAGAAAATTGCAGGGAGACCTTTAGGGCAGCGGTGCGCAAACTGGGGGGCGTGAGAATTTCTAGGGGGGAGCGGTGGTTACAGAAGCCCCGCACTCTTTCCCACGCCATTTAAACTAAATGCCGGTGGAGGCGTGAGGCCTCTGTAACTACCTTACCTGTTCTCTGCTGGGTCTTCGGCGACGTGTCGCCATGGCAATGCGCCTTCAAATTGCGTCGCGGGGTCATGTGATGTGACGCATCATCATGGCAACGCGTGTCAAATGACACGGCGGAGACACGTGACGTCACATGACCGTGGCGTCATTTCACGCCGAGACCTTGGAGAGGGGGGGGGGGGGGGCGCAAATGCTGCGGCTGCCAGGCAGGGGGGCGCAGTTCAAGAAGTTTGCTTTAGGGATGCGCAGGGAACTCCTAGTGTCATGATTTTCATATGAACACTGGATTTTTTCTATTACATGATAGTTCAGTCTTTTATGAGTAGGTTGGCGCATATATTCCCCTATAGTTTATAACACTATAACATACATTATTTGAATTCTTCCCCCCCCCCCCCAAAAAATGCACAAATTATTTCAGTGAACTACATTATATACGTCAAAAAAAAGACATCATTTTTTCTACTTTAGGTAATCAGAATCACTTTGTTATAGTTCATCTCTTATTTGATACTCTTCCCAGTTTAAACATTGCTTTGTTAATGGACCAGGCATTTACAACTTAACAAAAGAGGTCTGTACTCTAAGCCTTGGGGTTTATAGAGATTCCAGAATACTAAACAACAGCTCCGAACTCTAACAGAGTATTCAACTGTTCTACTCACTGCTTGATATTTCAGTTTTCCCTAGACAACACAGAAGAGAATAAATTATTCCTAAACACAAGAACAAAAGTAGAGCGAAAATGAACAGTCTGATTTCTGTAATATGATATGGAATTTATATTTTTTCGTTTTACCACTTATAAAGTGAAAGTTTTCCTGGGGAGGGGCAACAAGATTAGTTACAAACATAAATGTGCTCTGCTCCAGATCAGTACCAGGTGCCAACTCTTTGATAATTGTAAAGTTGCTCAATCCCATGTCATTTTTTTTAATCAAAATACAAAGATAGGATTAAATGAACACAGTAGCTTGACCTATTTATAAACAATATCACTTCTAAATATATAT
Source organism: Ascaphus truei (assembly GCF_040206685.1). Taxonomy (NCBI): domain Eukaryota; kingdom Metazoa; phylum Chordata; class Amphibia; order Anura; family Ascaphidae; genus Ascaphus; species Ascaphus truei. Next base: position 156,769,120 of record NC_134483.1, on the reverse strand, counting down.
TCATATCATTTTATTACAATCAATCTCATTTCACATCTAATGTAAAGACAACAAAATAACTAAATATAAATACAATACAAACACACACACACACACACACACACACACACACACACACACACACACACACACACACACACACACACACACACACACACACACATATATAGTTATAGTTATATGTCCCAAAATACACAGTGTGGTTTCCAAATTGTCCCTTGCAGGGCTTATGTTACATTGTCCCTTTTCTAAGCACATGCATGAGATGGGCTACAATGAAGTAATACTGTGTTTAGTATACCCAAAGCGCTGCCCATGCTACTTTTCTAAACTCACTACAGATGTAACCTATGCTATCGGAGACACACTGATTACACAACAGACCACACGGCTTGGCATAGTTTAATGTTGGCACTTTATATTGTTTTATATCACAACTGGCTTAATGGGGTTTTTTTTTGTTTGCCTTCCTCTGGATCAATAAGTAAGTATAGATATAGGATAAAGTATCTGTTGTCTAAATTTAGCATAGGTTGAACTTGATGGACCTACGTCTTTTTTCAACCTCATCTACTATGTAACTGTACACTGTATTATACGGCTCACGTTTGGTAACACCTTCCACAGAGGTGATATACAAGTGGCATAAAAAAGGAAAGCAAATGCAAGCAGTGACAGTGTATATGAGTGAAAACAAGGAACAAAGGTGACCCTTGATGTGATTTCTCTGAAGGGATGGCAACACAGACATATTGTTACAGGGTACTAAACAGTTTTTGGAAACATTCCTGAGGAAATTCATTCTCCACTTCACCCCAGTTACCATAGTTACAAACCCAATCAAGCTTTTTTAACAAAGGCTTTCATGTGAACTTCTGTTAGCAAACTGGTAAAGTATGCTTAGCTGAATCCAAATCAACACTGCCGCAACTTGGTAACCGCAGCAGTTTATGTGTGGGTCATTCCATTATAACTGAAGAGTGTGTAAATTAATGTTACTGTTCACTACAGAACCGCTAAAACAGGGGTGCGCAAACCGGGGGGGGGGGGGGGGGGTTTGAAGTGGACCCACGCTCTTCCCCACGGCATTTAAATTAAATGCCGTGGGATCGCGTGAGGCCTCTGCAACCTCCCTTACCTTGTCTTTGGCAACACGGCGTCAAATGACGCTGTGGGGTCACCCGGAGACAAGGTAAGGAGTGAGGCGCAAGCAGCGGAGGATAGTAGGCAGGAGGGCGCAGAGGGAAAGTTTGCACACCCCTGCCCTAAAGGAACCCAAAATATAGCCTCTGCAACCGAGCCAGTGCTACCGTCCAATCATGTACAGTACTTGTTCTTGTGCCTATTTTCAAGAGTTGTGCTTCAACTTTTGATTATGTGTTATTGCTGCTTTAATAAACAGATATCTCCACAAAACACTAAGTTAACGAATTTATTCTGAATCATCAAAATGCGTGTATCAATGTGGTAACTAGTGATCGACAAAATCTTCGGCAAAATCCGCCGCAAATTTGCACACTCCTTTCAGCTGCGAAAATTCACGAATCAATCTCAAAAATGCAAATCCCCCAGCAACGACTGTTTGCAAATTTGATCGAATATCCATTTGCAGATTTTGTAAAATCCACAAACGAGTGCCTGAAATATGGAGGGTGTGGTGGGGGCAGAAAGAGATTAAAAATTAGATGAATTGGCTCATCGCTAGTGTCAACTGGGCTACTAAAAAGTGTTAGTAGCTGCTGTACGTTCTTTTTGTCAGCCTTTCTTCCTGTGATCTTGGAGATTACTGTATATGTGGCTTTGAAAGCATTATTCTACTGTGCTTCATCTTTTAAATCAGGCATAGAACCACTACATTTTTAAGTCATTTCAAAGACTAGCTAGCAGACATCTAAAGTAATGTTATTCCTGATATTAGATTCTTCAGCCTAACTCATTGAGCAGTCAGTTAAATCTAACTGAGCAACTGGGCATTGAGAAGAGTAACCTTATGGTTCAAAGAACTAATCCCTCCCCCCACCAAAAAAATATTTTTAAGGAACATAATATTTGCCTGCTGATAAAAACACCTTTACTCACATAGTCTGCCCATTTTCCTGTCTGCTGTAAAAACTCAGGCACTATTTGATCCATGGCTTTCTTTTGTACAGTATCCGAGATAGCATAATTTCCGGTGTGCGCAAACTGGGGCGCGCGCCCCCCATGGGTGCACAGGATTTTAAAAGGGGGGCGGGGGGGGGGGGGCGCGTTGCAGTTACAGAGGCCCAGCGATCTTCCCCAAGGCATTAAAATTAAATGCCGGGGAAGCCGTGAGGCCTCTGTAACTTCTCTTTCCTGCTCTCGTCCGGTTCTTCGGCGACGCAGCGCCATGACAACGTAGCATCATTGGGTCAAATGGCAATGTGTTGACATGGCAACATGACATCATATGACGCCGCCGAAGCCAGAGAGCAGGTAAGGAGGATGGCACGAGCAGGGGTGGGGGGGGAAGTCAGACAGGGGGGCGCGAACAAAAAAGTTTGCGCACCCCTGCCTTATATGAATCTCCAGCATGTTTGAACTCCCTTACTTTTGGAGCCGCTACCACGTCTGTTGGGAGGTTTTTCCACAAAACTGCCACCTTTACCGTGAAGAAGAACTTCTTAATCTTTGTGTCTCCAATCCTCTCCATCTAGTTGATAAATTCCTTAGTACAGGGTCATCCTTCATATTTTCTTTACACATGTTTACTCTTTCGTCATACAATGTTCTTGCCCTCCCTCTCACATAGCAATGTGCTGCGGGATATGTTGGCACCATAGATATAAAAGATAATAATAATAATTATTATTATTATTATTCCCCCTTAGCATGCAGCTTCAGAGCACTTCTCTTTTTCTGAAATATGCTTCCGTCTTGTACTTTGTTGAAACCCTTTATGTATACCCTAAGCTAGCGGTGCACAAACTGGGGGGCTTTGGGGGGAGACTGTCTGCGGGGGGCGCGGGGTTTACAGAGGCCCCGCGCGCTTCCCAAATGCACTTAAATTAAGTGCCCGGGGAAGTGGTGAAGGCCTCTAGTAAACCTCACTTACCTTGGCTCCGGCGGCTTCTTAGACGTGCCGCCATGCGGGCGTGGGGGCTTGGAGAGATGGGAACTGCCGGCAGGGTGGCGCAGGGAAAAAAGTTTGCGCTCCCCTGCCCTAAGTTGTACATATGAAGGTCATTTAGGGTTTCCTGATACATTTTAGGATGTAGATCATTCAACATTTTACTAAGCCTTTTTTGCACAATTTGCAATCTATGCATGTCCTCTCAGACATATGGTATCCAGGATTGAACACAGTACTCTAGATGAGGTCTCACCATGATTCCTAAAGTGGCATCAACCCACTCTCTATAATAGCGTAGTTTATTTGTACCATGGGGTCTCCCCAGTTCCAGAGATCTTTGTAGGTTAATTTGTGCCAGTTTTGGTAGAAACAATGACAAATATGGCCGCTGGGTCACAAAAAGAAAGTTGCAACGTCATCTCCCGATGATGTTGTAACTTTCTTTTGGCTGTCAGACAGGTGGACACATTTGCCCATCAATCGGACTCCGGGGGTTCCCTGGGAGTCAAGGAGCCACGGATCAGCTCCGGGGAAATCACGAGCAGTACTGACTGCTGCTTTAAGGCTTTGGATTCTGAAATGGAAGATTCTGGTTCAAGGCACACCACCATGTGATCTTTAGTTTTGTTATTTTATCTTCCTCTGCTTCATGTACAAACCACTGAACTGTAAACTTTTTGAGGTATGAGTTCTGTCTGTATTCCACTGTGTATAACATGTATGATAGAATGGTGGAGCACGGTGCAGACATGAACTAAAAATAGCTATGGCACATTTACCAGCTTTTATCCCTCAAAGAAAGTAAAGAAACAGCATACAGAATAGGGTAACATTATAAAGAATTGTGGTTGTGTGGTAGAGAGAAATAGTCTAAGTAGATCTTTATTCAGGGCTGCAAGCCCTCCCTAACCATAAACAGGGAACACCACCACTGCTGGGTAAACGTACATTCAGGTACTCTGGATATTCAGGACTCAGACACACATATTCTTTGTCACAGGCTTTACCACTATGTAAAAATCAAGCATCATCAACACTGACATTATAGTAGTTTCTATTTTACATTTAAAAGAATTGAGCACTAAATATTACATTAAGGGGCATATGTATCAAGTGACGGTATAGGTTATTGCACCCGTTCCCGGGGTCAACCCCAAGACTCAAGTCAATGGAGTTAACACCACAACGGGTACAATAACGTGTGCCAGAATTTGATGAATGTACTTCTAAGAGTTCTAAACGTTAATACCCTTCAGTTTTTCAAGAAACAGGCTTGGTCCCATGTCTCTAAAAGGCAGATGGTTTTCAACTTTTTTCTATTGAATCTAAATTACCATCTTTAATGCTTTGCTTCATACTGTCAAGGAAAAATATCCATTCTAACGGGGTAATGTTATTTGTTTAAGTTAGAATGTTTTTTTGTTGTTGTTGCAAATATTTGATTTTTTTTCGTTGAAAATGATCTTCTGCTTGTATCTCAGAAACGATAATATTATAGCTGTGAAGCAATACTGTAAAGGGGCCCGCAAAGGAGCTTGATGAGGCCCTCTGACTTTCAACTGCTTAAGCAACTTCAGTAGTATGAATTTAGCAGGGGCTAAGTGCAATTCCACTTGCGAGTTAAGGTAATGACAATATATGTGGTACAGTTATATGGTTATAAATTCTTGCAAAAATGTTGAAATATTATAATTTGTAAGTCTTTAAATATATTGTAAAAAAACATTGCAATAATATTATGGCCCTTCTACGCCTAAATGTTTTCTCATCTGGCCCTTTTGGAGTCGTAGAAGAACCCTGCTGCTGGTTTCCAACCTTTTTTTGATTAAGGAACCCTATATTTATATTGTGAAATTCTAGGGAAACCCAACCACTTCTAATAGCTAGGGTGACCAGACATCCTGGTTTTTAGTCCTCTGTCCCAACTTTTTGGGGTGCTGTCCCAGTTTTCTATGCTGCTGGCCGTGCATGCGCAATCGACATTTGCCGACTGCGTATGCGTGATCGTCTTTTGCCGTTTGTGCACGCGCGATCGTCTTTTGATGACTGCGCATGCGCGATTGGCATTTGCTGACTGCGCATGATCGATCGGCATTTGCCGACTGCGCATGATCGATCGGCATTTGCCAACTGCGCATGCGTAATCGGCACTTGCCGGCCGCTAGGGCGCATGCGCGACCGGCGCTTGCTGGCTGCACGTGTGCATGCATGATTGGCAAGCTCCAATCTCGCATGCGCATGAACAACCGGCAAACACCGATAGTGCATGCGCAGTCAGCAAGTGTCGATCACACATGCGCACGAGCTCCCGGTATGTGCCCATCATGTATGTGCGGCTGGCAAGCACTCTTCGGCATGCACAGTTAGGTCTTTTCGCATGCGCAGTTAGGTCTTCTCGCATGCGCAGTCGCGCAACATTTGTCCCGGTTTTGTCAGGACAAATATAGTCATCCTACTAATAACACGTCTGAGATAAGATGCTTTGTAAGAAATTCCAACCCTCTCTAATAATGTGTCTGAGATCAGATGCATTGTAAGGAACCCTCAACCCTCTAATAGCGCATCTGAGATCAGATGCATTGTAAGGAACCCCAACCCTCTCTTATTGCATGTCTGAGATCGGATGCATTGTAAATTCTTCTATATTCTGTACAATTTAGAAATGACCTGAAAATTGCAGGGAAACCTTTAGGGATGCCTGCGGGATCCAAGAGTTCCTAGGAACCCTGGTTGAAAAACACTGCCAAGGACCCCTAGTGTTAACATCGTAGGAGGAATGGTATCACATTGTAATATTAAAATTCAAATGATTTACATAATAAGTTTTGATGTACTGTACCCTACATTACATTCACTTTGACATTTGACTACATTCGTAACACAGATATATCTGACTCTACTGTCTGATATGTACAATGTCTGATTTTATTTTATTCGAGAGCAGTGTATACATCAATCTTTTCATGGCATCCTTTAAACGAGTAAGTTTACAATTATTCAGACAAAGTAGGTTTTTAAAATAAATATTGTAACTCACATTCTGGCCTACCTTCACAAAACCATCAATCTGTTTTCAAATAAAATATTATGAGAATTTATGATAGGTTATTTTATGGATTTTATCTAATACAATGGACAAGACTGTAACCCTCACCTGATTACTTCCAACCAATTCATGTTCCTTCTTTCAAAAAATGAGTTTGGCTTGGAGGAAATTCAGTGTTTCGGGATGTTCTGAAATAGCATAGCTAAGGTATAAAATAATTCTTAACACAGGCTTCAAATCAAACTACATGTAGTAATAAACACAATGGGAAAGCCCCCCTTGTGTATTCATGAGGGAAGGTAGACTTGATCTCTATATTGATTTGTATTAATATCGTGTGCTCATTTGCATGTCATTTCCCAGAATCCCTGGCTGCATTGGAAGCATTGTATGCTAAGAGATAATGGGGAAAGCAGGGTGCCAGACGTGTTTGAGACATATGAATGTGCTCACAAGGGATATTTTTATTTGGTATTAATATGGTAACATTATGGCATCACTTTTTGTGCTATGCCTTAAAATACCAAATAACTTACATCTTCAGAATTCACCGTAGTAACTTAGTCAAACATGTTTAGCTAACAGCTCTAGCAACAGCACAACATGAACACAATGAACCTTAATCTCTACGGTATGATGTGTATATATATATATATACATATATATATATATATTTATACAACACCTACAGCAGTAGTTAGCGCTTTACAATAAAGCTAAAACAGTATAGGGAATGATAATAAAACAGGGGAGAGCAAACTTTTTAAGCTGCGCCCCCCTGCCAGGCCTCCCTCAGTCTCGCGCCCCCTCTCCTACCTTCCACATGCGTCAAATGATGCTCCGGGGTCACGTGACCCGCGGCGTCATTTGACACCGGCGACGTCACCACCCGTTGCCATGGAGACGCGTCTGAAACAAGGTAAGTTTCCTTGTTGCAGAGGCCTCGCGCGATCCCCCGGCGTTAAATGTCTGGGGGAAGAGCGCTGGGCCTCTGCAACGACCCGCCCTGGGGGGGGCGCTCCTCCCAGTTTGCGCAGCGCTGGTATAATAAATGCAACAAATAAGATCAGACAATCAGAAAGGGAATCCCTGTCCCATAGAGTTTGCAATCTAAGTGGTATGATGGGAAACTTTCAGAGACAGCAGGTGAGGGAATAAGTACAGTACAGTAGATGACAGTCATTAGTAGAATTGACTGTGGGTGTGGGACAGTAGCCATGAGTCTAGGCTATTGGAGCGCTTCATTTAAGAGGTGAGTTTTTACGTTTGTCTTAAAGTTGGGATGGTACATATTTCGAACGAAATAATTAAAAAAAAATTGCACTTTTGTTTAGGAATGTTTCCTTAATGTTTTGGATGCGCATCGGATCCCCTCCCTTTTCTTCCAGTAAAGAAGTCGTGCATTCTATAATGTAAATAGAGGTTTGTTTCACACGTGTGTTAATATCCTTATTTAAGCATATGAAAACATCATTTTTTTATTTGATTTTACATTTGGAAAGCTATACAAATATGTGCAAATACCAAACATTGTGAGAGCTAGACAGAATTTGTTGGTAGAATTTATTAGCAACATTTATTATTCAAAAGCCGAAATGAAAAATGTTTAATTGAATGCTTGCCTTCCACATACTTCATCATTGTCAGTGGCCTTGTTTACGCAGATGAATTGAAAAGTTGCATTAAAATACAGTATAAGCAAACACAAGTTAGTGCAAATTACTCTGGCTCACACTGTATTAAATCCCTCCTCCAAAGCATATCTACACCCTGCCCCTTCACTTCTCATCCCTATTGCATTTCTATGGGCCTTCATTCAAGTGTAGAATAAGATGAAGTGCTGCTTTGTTTAAAGAAAAATTATAGTGTTTTCCTCATGGCCTCATTTAAAAAACATGAAATACATATTAAATATATATATATATATATATACAGTGTTCGACAAACCTATACATTTGCACGCCCCGGGCGAGTGGATTAAACAGCGTGGCGAGCTCCTATTGGCCCAAGCAGCACACATGTGCTACTAGGTGGCGAGTAGATTTTTTTTGTTTGGCGCGTAGATTTTTTTGGTTATTTGTCGACCACTGTCGACCATATATATATATATATATATATATATATATATATATATATACACAGCTCAACCCCGTTTTTAACACGATCCGTTACAACGCGAAACCGCTTACAACGTGATCAAGCGTGGCTCCCAATTTTCGTATTTATGAAGACTTTACAACATGATTATTGGTGTCTTAAATACTTTATTGTGCAATGCATACAATGTACATTATTTGTAACGCGTTCCGCTTATAACGCGATGTGATTCTTTGAACCCCAAGCCCAGCGTTATAAGGGGGTTGAGCTGTGTGTTTGTGTGTGTGTGTGTGTGTGTGTGTATATATATATATATATATATATATATTCTAAAATAAATATAAATATAATAAATATAAATATATATATTCTAAAATAAAAGAAAGCAGAAGCTTAGGCTGGCAATGGCATTCACTAAGCTCCAGTATGGGATTTTGCAACAATATGCAGCCATTGATTTGAATGGCTGTTCAGGTAACGCACCACACGTGTATATATATATATATACATATATATATTGATATATATATATATATATATATATATATATATATACTGTATGTATACAAGTTTACTTTAATGAATTAATTTAGGGTAAGTGCTCAGAGAGTGAGAAAAGTCTCCATTGTGTTGACTACAACGGAGACTCGCTGTTTAGTTTGTGCTAAACATCAGAGTTGTATGCTGTTGATTGAAGAGAACAGGCAGACTTGATGAGTGTTATCTGTAGTCTGAGCACACCTAACATTCACGGCTCTTGGTTTTGTCTTGAGGTGAGAATTTCTCATCCGGCACTGTGTGAGGTTGTTGGCTTTTATCATTCTGTCCATGTCTAATTTAAATATGTAAATGCACTTGGTGGGTGAAACAATTTTGTTTTGTTGTGCTCACATATGAATTCTACTTTAACCCATTACCTCACAAAGCAGCTGGTACCTAATTAGATAGGTCATGGTTTTGTAGGGGTCTGCTCCACAGCCAATGTGTTATTCACTCTTTCCAACTTTGAGCGACTGCATAAATATTACACGTCATTAATTCAACTGTTACTATTATATCTGCATTAGACATTGGGGCCAATTCACAAAGCAGTGCTAAAATCAGTGCTTTTGCGTCTGACAATTCATTTTTTTTTATCGTGCTATAAGACATGAAGCCAAAAGCGGGATTCACTAAGAAGTGAAGGTCATTTTTAAAGTCCGATAAAAAAATGCACTATCGGTGCTATCGTGCTATAAATTACATAGCGTGATAGCTGTGTCTCCATGCACATCTCTTACAGGCGATCGTGCAATAAAAATATTGATTTTGATAATATTGTAGATGTGCAGGGGGTCTCCTGAGCTGAACCGCATTGGTTTCAGCATCGGGGACCCCTTACTTCCCAAGATAAAGGCCCCATTAATGGGTGCCGGTATCCCCTGTGCTCTTAAATCTCCATGTCACATGACCGTGGGATTTAAATCCTGCAGTGGGATACCGGCATCCCATAACGGGGCCTATCTCAGGAAGTAGGAGATCCCTGAGGCTGAAACGAATGCGGTTCAGCTCAGGAGACCCCCTGCTCATGTACACTAGTATCAAAACCACAATAACAATTAAAAAAAAAAAAATTACCGTAGCAGCTATCCACTATGGTAATGAAGCTTCTTTAATGGAATTTTTTGTCATTGAGGCAGAAATCAAAGCGGTTCAGCTCAGGAGACCCCCCTGCTCCCACACACTATTAATAACATTTACATTAAAGCAGCTTCATTACCTTAGATAGCCGCTAAGGCAATGAAGGGGTTAAGGCACAATAAACATTGCAATATGTACTACCCACCAATACACAACCCACCCACCCCCTTTGCCCCCAACAACCCCTATACCCCCCTAATACACATAAAAGCAATTTTTTGTTTCTATGCACAGGAATGATACCAGAGGCCGGTAGGGGCCCCGCGGGTGTCAGGTGGTCCCTGTGGGTGTCTGGGAGCCCTCGGGTGGTGAAAAAAAATGCTTTTATGCATGTTTCCATCTCTTTTGCGCCAGCCTTTAGCTGGTGAAAAGAAATGGTGAGCGTTTACAGTACGATAAACTTATCACTGCTTTGTGAATAACAGTTACTGGCAAAAAACGGCGGGTTTGCCATTTTTGGGCCTATCGTGCGACTTTTTTTCCCCTGACTGTTTATGGTTGATAAAAAGCCATTATAGCGCGATACTGCACTGTTACCACTGTTATCACGGCAGTATCGCACTATAAAGGCATTTATCGTACTTAAAACCACTTATCCCTGCTTTGTGAATAGGCCCCCATGTCTTTAACCTGGAAAAAATCTTGTTTTGATCATATCACTAGGACATTAGCAACTAAAAATATGATTGTAAGCTCTTGAGGACAGGGATACCCTGTGTTTCATATTAGGTGTTTGAGACGCTACGCGGTCAGCATAATTAAAAGGTTAATTGTCACAATTTTCGGGCTAACCCTGATGAATTGTACCTGACACCCACCTGTTCTTAAGAGGATCAAAAAGGTAGGATTTTTGTTAGATTTGTAGCCAGTGAAATAAAATAAAAAAGATTCACGCAGTGTCGATAAGGGATGTCAGCTTGATTGGCATTAACTGAAATTGGCTTGAATAGTAATTAACGCTGATTGACCGCCGATTGTCGTTATTGACAGTTCGGGAATTCCCTCCGTGTATAAAATAATGTCACCTGCCTTTTTATTTTTCATACAGTAGACTAACCCATTCAGTACTGCACAATGTACCACGGTTGGTATTTGTAGCATTTATCTACATGCCTGAAGGGACTGGAGTATCCTGAAAGCTTGCACTCTTTTTCAACGTTAGGTATCACTTCTACCCTACTGTAACTTTACTCTCTTTTATTACCAAAGCATTTTTGTTCTTGCTGGTATCTATCTGTAATAACCTAGTTTTCCATAAGACACCTCACAGCACAGGGAAAGCACCTTGCAGTACATTTAAGTGAATTCCTGTGTATAAGAGATATTTTACTTGAAGTCTTCCTTGTTCTGTCTTTGAAGCTTCGCACCGGCTATTCTGAGTGGGCACAGTAGGTGGGATTAGATTGCGTGTGATTGATTGAAAGGCAAAGCAGGCAGCATGCATTTAATAATTACCGGTACTCCTGGAAAGCCTATAGAAACAGCTTCTTTATGTCTACTACTGCACAGCTAGTGTGTAATTAGTGTGTGTACATTACATACTTTGCATCATATTTTTCAGTTTCAAAAGGAGTAATTTGAACAAATGCATACATAAACACTATAATCAGAGTGCGGTGTATTCCTTTTTCTCACTCTTAACTATGCCTTGTTCATCCCTGCTGCCCCTGAATGGATTGAATTCGTTATCCTTGATAAATTAGGCTCCAATTATGAAATGTTGATATAAAATACAGGATCTGTCTTATACTGAATTGTGTTATAGTGAATTATCATCCTTGCTTTCAGATTCAAAGGGAACAAACACAGATTTATATATGAGGACATTCTGAGAATTAGAGCTGTGAAATATTGGCAGGCCAACACTACAACAATCAGAGTTTTCGTCGTGACTTCCCGTGGTCCCACATTGCATGGTAGATGAGGTTGAAAATAGACATATGTCTATCGAGTTCAACCTTTGTTTAATTTAGACGACAGATACTTATCCTATACTTTAATTTACAGTATATTGATTCAGAGGAAGGCAAACAAAAGCCCCCAGTGAAACATTATCCAATGCTGTCTTATAAGGAGAAAATTTAATTTCTCCCTGACTCCAACATTTGGCAATCAGATTACTCCCTGGATCAACATCCTTCCCATGTTTACGTAAGATCCGAATTTTGTGGTATTGCTGAAAACAGAGCTAGCTTTTTGTCTTCTGTGCACATGCAGTGGTGTTTTAGCTGAATGTACAGACAGGTATCTTGCTTTAGGCTCTTCCAGCACTCTGCGCCATTAAAGGAAAATGGCCAAACCACCCAACTCATGAATCCTAGCCCTAAAACGAAAACAATGTAAGGTACATGTTGCTAAAGCTTCCACATGATGATGATGTAAAGGTGCACGTAACACCGTACAGCACGAGAGCATGTCCTCAAGTTTGACATGCAGAAACGTTATATATACACACACATATATATGTGTGTGTGTTTTGTGTATATATATATACAGTGTTCGACAAACCTATACATGTGCAGCACGCCCCGGACGAGTGAATTTAACACCGTGGCGAGCTCCTATTGGCCCAAGCAGCATACATGTTTATTTTTTTTAATTTGTCCCTGCTCGCGCTGCTGTTTAATTTCCCCCGCTGGAGGAAAAAAAAAAAGCCGGAGGTGGGTTCATGTTGCTGCAGGAGCATACCCCGCCTCCGGCTCCCTGAGCAGTGCCCTCCCTCCTCCCCCACCTCTCTGAGCACGTTTCTCCTCCCCGTAGCAGCCAGAGAGTGCCTCCGCAGGCCCCCGCATATCCCCAATGGCCCCTGCATACCTCCCAATGCCCCCCGCTTACCCCCAATGGCCCCCGTAGGTCCCCACATACCCCCAATGGTCGCCGCATACCCCGAATTGCCGACGCAGGCCCCCGTATACCCCCATTGGCCGTTGTATGCCCCCGCAGGACCCCTCAAACCTCCGATGTCTCCTGCAAGCCGCCGCAAACCCCCGCAGGCCCCCTCAAACCTCCGATGTCTCCCGCAAGCTCCCGATGTCGCCCGCAGCCCCCGATGGTGAGCGGGACTCCTAGCGCCGTTTCTTGTAGAGTGTGTGTGAGAGAGAGAAAGAGAGAGAGTGTGTGTGTGTCTGTCAGTGTGTGTGTGTGTCAGAGTGTGTGTGTGTGTGTGTGTCTGTCAGTGTGTGTGTGTGTGTCTGTCAGTGTGTGGGTGTGTGTGTGTATGTATCTGTCAGTGTGTGTGTGTGTGTGTGTGTGTGTGTGTGTGTGTGTGTGTGTGTGTGTGTGTGTGTGTGTGTGTGTGTGTGTGTGTGTGGTGTGTGTGTGTGTGTATGTGTCTGTCAGTGTGTGTGTGTGTATCTGTCAGAGTGTGTGTGTGTGTCTGTCAGTGTGTGGGTGTGTGTGTCTGTCAGTGTGTGTCTGTCAGTGTGTGTGTCGGTCAGAGTGTGTGTGTGTGTGTGTGTCTGTCAGAGTGTGTGTGTGTCTGTCAGTGTGTGTGTGTGTGTGTGTGTCGGTCAGAGTGTGTGTGTGTGTGTGTGTCTGTCAGAGTGTGTGTGTGTGTGTGTGTGTGTGTGTCTGTCAGTGTGTGTGTGTGTGTGTGTGTGTGTGTGTGTGTGTGGTGTGTGTGTGTGTGTGAGTAGGATGACTGACTTGGTCTCTCTCTCTCTGTCTCTCACCCTCTCTGTGTGTGTGTCGCTCTCTCTCTCTGTGTGTCGCTCTCTATCTCTGTGTGTGTCGCTCTCTCTCTGTGTGTCGCTCTCTCTCTCTCTGTGTGTCGCTCTCTCTCTCTCTGTGTGCCGCTCTCTCTCTCTCTCTGTGTCGCTCTCTCTCTGTGTGTCGCTCTCTCTCTCTCTCTCTGTCGCTCTCTCTCGCTCTGTGTGTCACTCTCTCGCTCTCTCTGTGTCGCTCTCTCTCTCTATGTCGCTCTCTCTCTCTCTGTCGCTCCGTCTCTCTGTGTGTCGCTCTCTCTCTGTGTGTCGCTCTCTCTCTGTGTGTCGCTCTCTCTCTGTGTGTCGCTGTCTCACTGTGTGTCGTTCTCTCTCTGTGTGTCGCTCTCTCTGTGTGTCGCTCTCTCTCTGTGTCGCTCTCTCTGTGTCGCTCTCTCTCAATCTGTGTCGCTCTCTCTCTCTGTGTCGCTCTCTCTCTCTGTGTCGCTCTCTCTCTCTGTGTCACTCTCTCTCTGTGTGTCACTCTCTCTCTCACCCAATCTCTGTCTCTCTCTCACACTGTCTCACACTCTGGACCTGGATATCTTACTTACCCTATATCTTAACTGCCCTATACCTACACCGAAATAACCTATACTGCTTATCTCCAGATCTGACTCAAGCTTCACACAGGAGACATCGGAATCCCTCCTAACCCAGAAGACAGGTAAGAAACACCTCACCTCCAACATATAACATTGCGGGAATGAGGTACCTGGACTGCGGATCAGGTAAGATCACACATACACACACACACACGTAACAAGGACTAATTGTAGTATAATGTAATACAATAAATAAACTTATGTCAAAAACGAATTTTGTTCTTACTAGGAATTTATTCAATTTATTTTATTTGATTTTTTTAAAGCGGGCGGAGTTGGGGCGGGACTAGGGCAAGGTTGGGGGAGGGGTTAGGGGCGGGACTAGGGCAGGGTTGGGGCGGGACTAGGTGACGAGTAGATTTTTTGTTCAGCGAGTAGATTTTTGGGTGATGTGCACCACCTTGAGAAAGGTCCCACTGGGGGACCGAAACGTCGGTTTTTGTGTCTTCTATCAAATATAGAATTCATGATTTACTTACCTGCGTGCTGTCCCTTGATGTCGTGTTGCAACCGGTATCGTATGGTCTGTTATTGCTTTATGGGATAAGCACCAAAACGTATTTACTTGCATATGGTGTGCCGGCTGTGCATTGGATTCTATATATATATTACAGTGGTTGACAAATCACCAAAAAATCTACTCGCCACACAAAAAAATCTACTCGCCACCTAGTACCAAACGTGTGCTGTTTGGGCCAATATTTACTCGCCCGGGGGTTAAATCCACTCGCCCGGGGCGAGCAAATGTATAGGTTTGTCGAACACTGTATATATATATATATATATATATATATATATATATATATAAAAAGCAAAGAACACGGGAGTGTTGCTTTTATTCTGGCAAGAGCTTTTAAAAAGCATTTTCACCCATATATATATATACACTGTATATTATGGTAACGGGGGTCTCAATATAAAAGCAATCATTGTATTCCTTTTTGTTATTTCTAGTGCTTGTCTCCCGCAAGCCTGTTTCTTCTATTCTATCCCTATTGTCCTTCCATATCTTTTACTCCATTTATTTTCCTTTTTGTAGCAACCTTTACTGCATTTTCTTTACAAATGACCCTGTAATTTCACTACCAAAAGCCAATCAGCCTATTGTTGGAAGCTTGATATGTTGTTTTGTGGCTAGCCTTGATGCTCTGTTCTCTTTTTATTCCTAAAATGTCAATTTTCCAAGCAGTACCATCAGAAGACATCTCCTGCAGCTCATTCAGAATGTTTACAAACGATGTGTTACTTAGAAAAATATGAGATAGTAAGTACTAGTAATTCCTTCTTGCAGAAAATGTTATAGTGTATGTCTAGCAGCTAACGCAGATATGTGGAGTGACCACAATATCTCTGAATGGAATATACTTCATCTTTGTTGTGTACATAGCCTTATCCTTCACTTCCGGTATTTCTTTGTATTATAATAACTACATACTGTAGTGCTGAGGCACCAGTAAAGTAAAAGCAGCAATCCTGTCCCAAATTGGAAGTTGATTTGTGTTCATTTTTCGAACCGAGGGGTCCTCCAGAAATGAACCTTGGTATATTCAGCTCTAGGAACCCTGGTTCCTGAAATACTTACAGTTCAAAGTCTGGCTATTTATTTATTTCACTTATAAAATATTTTAACAGGAAAAAAATACATTCAGAGTTATCTCTCGGTTTCAATTATGTCCTACTCCTGGGTACAAAGTAAAGTTGACAACATTGCAATTTAGTTACACATGTTTTAAATGGGAAACAGCCAAAGTCTTGAAGGAATTTAGACAGGAAGCTGATTTGGGGGACTCCCGAAAAGTGTTTAAACATGGCAGACATAGGAATGAATTGTGGCTTCCTATTGGTCCACTTTTTATGGCCATTTTGAATTCCCTAAAGGGGATGAGAAGACTCCCACCTTAAAATATCAAGTATCTCCAGAACCTGGGGGTCCTTAGAGCTTAAATAAGGAGATTTTACACATTGTCATTGACCACGTGTTATACGACGTGCCAGGGCCTATATACGGGTCACGTCCTTGCATAACATAGTGATGGAGAAAAGGGAGGACTTCTGATAAAAAGAAAATATTTGCTTTTCAACCATTTTCTATATAGCATAATTCTTTAAGAAAATTAGGAGCCATGGCTTTAATTGAAGTCTGAACGACCATCAAGATGGTTGTCACTAGATTAGATTTAGGTCATATTGCCCAGAATTAGGCCTAATTGGAGGTCGCGTTTTTAAAATGTTTTTAGGCATTTTATTTTTACTTGGCTATTTTTTCATGGTTCATCTAGTTGCCACATTTGGATTAATTTGACATTCCTGGGGTGTTATTTTAATAAGAAAAAATTGTCAAAAACAGAGCACTTTCTGCTGGTAGGCAAGAGGGTAGTTTAATGTAGTTTGAGATACAGTATATATTAACCGCTATGTATCCCTTAGTGTTCAGCTAGTAATGGGTTTCCCATGGCTAGCTGGCAACGGGCTACAAAGAGGTTCAAATTTAACAAAATGTTGTTAAATGGGTAATGACATGCAAATGAGCACTCACAGTGTATCCCTTTTTGCTTTATGTCTATTTTAACATGGACCCCAACAGTATAAGCTTATGCCTGACATATTACACAGCTTTTCAGCACCGGAATGGGGCATCTGATTGTGGCCGCAGACGAGCGTCCTCCGCCATAGCCGATCCGCCACGGGAATCCCTGCCGCCGACCGCATCTAGGATACATTTTATTACTGTTTATGGTAGGGGCTAATTTAAGGGGTTTTAGTGGTTAGAGTAGGGAGTACGTTTTAAGTTTTTTTGCGGTTAGGGTGTTAATTTAAGAGGTTTTAGCAGGTTGGGGGTTTTAGGGTAGGGGGGGTTTAGACCCTTACTTAGCAACAAAATGACCGGTGGTGGCAGGTTCCTGTAGCGGGTTGAGTCACGCTGAAACGGCCACGACCAAATGTCCTTGATTGTTTCAGCACAACCTGGGTTAAAGAATTGCATAGCCAGTAAACCTACTCTACTGTTTCAGCCTTTTGAGTCTCATCAATGTGTGGTTGGTTACTGGTTAAGCCATGTGAAGCTGGGAGTGGTTACAACCAGACACAAAGAAAGTTACGGCGAGTAAAAAAGTGACCAAAAAAACCCTCCACCGTACAGTGTGCAGCAAATACAAATACCACGTGTGAGCATGTCTCCGACATACTTTGCAAGTGCAATGTAAAAACAAGGCAGATTCAGCGAGCTAAAAGTTTGTTCCTGGATGGAACTCATGACCCACTAGAGATAAGTATTGAAGTAGCATAGTGGGATACAAACAGACATAAACAAAAATTGGTGTAAGTGGTTCTGGTGAAGATGAGGCCATAATTAGCATAAGTGCAGGCATCCAAAAAGAAATCATCCTTGAGTAGACTGGGGAGAAATAGCATCAGCAAACATACAGTAGCACTTTCAGGGTAATTACTAAACTTTGCTAGATAATACAGTCATGTAAAATAAGCTCCTGTAGTTTTTATAATAAGATTGCTGTCCAAATCAATAAACACCACAAAAAAGGATTATTTAGTGTATTATTATTTTAACTGCCGATTAAACACGTCTCAGGAAATTGTACTAATCATTAATAAAATGTATGAATTTCTTGAAAAATGCACTTCACTGCAATCACAAGCCTATTATTTTAAATGGCTCTCATTCAGGTTCATTTAGCCATGGCTTAATTGGGTTTGCTATGTGCTCATTTTAATATAGCATTTATAAATTGTAGTGAGCAATAAACCTCAGAATGAAGATGCCGATAATAAATTAAATGTGTCATGTCAATGAGAATGTTGGAAAAGTAAAACCATTTCAGAAAATCTTGTTAACATTCTAGAAGTGAAATATATTCATACAGGTGTCACAAGTCAGGCAAGTATAATAATAATGAATGATCAGATGTTTTCTGCGCTTCAGAAACGGTGTCCTGAGTGGAATACAAGAATTGCAACATCTTGAGTTCCTTCCTTTACTCTCCTGACATTGCCAACTAAATAACAGCAGAGATATGGACAGATTGGCAATGTAGCATAATATGAATGATAATTTTAGTTTAATATAATTAAATTGGCATATAGTAAAATGAGAGCCAGGGGTAAACAGACAAGACAGACGCTCTGACAGAAATACAGTATCTGCACACACCATCTCTATCTACTGCATGTTCTCCAGGAAACAAAGAAACGGCAAAGCTTTTACATTTTCAAAAAAATACACTTATGCGAGACAATGTCCCCTAAAAGGACAAACTCAGTGCAGAAATAATTATAATGTGTCATACTGATAATATTTACACAATAAAGGAGATTGAGTGTCTTGTCATGCTAGTCTGTGCAAAACTATAGCTTTCCATAGCAGAAGAATCAAATGAAATTCTATGCAGTGGCTATGCCTACAGTAGTTTCTTAGGCACAAGACAAACTTATTTTATTTTGAAGGGCCAAAAGCACTATTAATCACATTTGGCAAATTGTTAGTACAACATTGCATGGCAATGCTTTACTAACCACTAAGGTAGCCAAGTGGTTTCGGTAGTGAATTTGTTTTTATTATTAACCCATTTGCTGCCTGTGCTATATCTTGGTAACCACAGGCATCAAACGGGTTAATGTTGTTTTGAAAAGAGGCTTCTGTAATAATACATATTACAGAAGCCTATAATAGAAATATTAACGCATTATTATAGGCTAAAGCTGGTAAATTCCTTGCATTATTGAAATTCCTGCTCTCTGATTGGTTAAAATTCCGTGCATTATTCATTCAGTAATGGCCTGGATTTTCTGTCAACATGCCAAGATTTTCAGCTAATCAGCTTTCAGTTCTCATCTACATAGTGAAACTAGCTCTCAGTCAGGGGAGCTGATTGGACAGGAGGGGGGCAGCAAAGTGTTTTGTTGTGTGTGTAGAGGGGGGCAGCAGAGTCTGTTTTGTTGGTGTGTGTGTGTCTGCAGTGTGTGTGTGGGTTTACAGGGGGCTGTAATGGGTGTAGAGGGGGTGCTGCTGGTGTGTTTTGTAGATGTAGAGGGGGCAGCAGTCTGTTTTGTTGGTGTGTGTGTGTGTCTGCAGTGTGTTGTGGGTTTAGAGGGGGCTGCAGTGTGTGTTTTCAGTGGTTGTAGAGGGTGGAGGAGGGCTGCAGAGTGTGTTTTGGTATGTATGTGTGTGTGCCGTTTTGTGGGTTTACAGGGTGCTGCAGTGTGTGTTTGTGGGTGTAGAGGGTGGCAGCAGTCTGTTTTGTTGGTGTGTGTTTTGTGTGTTTAGAGGGAGCTGAAGTGTGTGTGTTTTCAGTGGGTGTAGAGGGTGATGGAGGGCAGCAGAGTGTGTTTTGGTATTTGTGTGTGTCTGCAGTTTGTGGGTTTACAGGGGACTGCAGTGTGTGTGTTTGTGGGTGTAGAGGGGGGCTGCTCTGTGTGTCTTCAGTGTGTGTTTTGTGACTGTAGAAGGTGGAGCAGGGCTGCAGAGTGTTTTGTTGGTGTAGAGGGGGCTGCCGTGTGTGTAAGGGGTCTGCAGTGTGTGTAAGTGGGGCTGCAGTGTGTGTAAGGGGGGCTGCAGTGTGTTTGTGTGTATAGAGGGGGCTGCAGAGTGTGTGTGTATAGATGGGGACTGAGTGTATGTACAATTTCCTTTTAATAAACACGTGCAGTAAAAGAATGTAGACGATCATGCTGATCGAAATCAATATGACAAAAAAAGTGTCTACAAAAGTGTCTATCTTTTTTATGAAAAATTAAAATAAACCTACATTTAGCCTATAATAGTAATAATCCCTTCAGAACAGGGCATTACTGGCCAATAATGACCTAGCTGGGTTAAAGTCCCTCAGCTTTGCCTTGGGCCTTCAACTCTTCAAACCAGTGCATTATTGGCCAGTAATGCATTGTTTTGAGGGGATTATTACTTAATTAACGGTCATGTTAATTCCTGCACTGCGACTTTGGGTGAAATATTGCACCCAGTAAATTATTACCACAATGTTAATGTATGCCATCTTAAAATTGTAGTAACAATTGTAGTAACAAAGAAGCGGTGCGATATTAACTCGACTTTAACGCCGTTTGATATATCCGGGACATGGTGTTTATTAAAAATCCACAATGGCATCTCACAGTCAGATGCAACAATAATGTTATTTTATAGCATTGTTTATCTAACACTGAAAACTGCTGGATTATTTGACATTGAAGTACTGTATGTATCTACTAATTGAAAATAAGTAAGGGCAATTATTTTGAAGGACCGTTGCCTTTAAAAAAAAAGTAAAATCCCCACACGTGTGGAGCAGGGGGTCTCTACAGTTGAAGCATGTTAATTTCAGCTCCAGGAACCTCCTGCACCCCGAGATACATCTTAACTCAAGAAGAGTTGGCTCCGGGCATTTGGATTGGACATGCTAATTGGAAAACTGAAAATTGAATGTAAAGTAAATACATCTGTTACAAGTTCAGGATTGAATGACGTAAGAATGATTGATGATAGATTTACTATGGTTCAGTGTTAATATAGAATTATTTACCTCTTTAGTGGCCCGAGGCCGGCAGTGCATTTATGTCTTACACATGTGGCACCTTGCAGATTTTCTCAACAGTGAATGTCCCTGGTCTATACGTATTCCATACCAATCAGACATAAAACCATGTATGTGTGGCCAATCAGTAGGGGTTAGGAGTAAAATACTTAAGGAAAATTCCCTACCAAGGAAATAATTCCAGACAGAATGTAACTGATCAGTTCTAGCTGGAAGAAGTCATGATTTGTAACATTTTAAATAACAGTGTCTACATTAAAGCTGCAGACCAAGCAATATCTTATATGTTTTTTGGAGTTGAGTGGCAGGAATTTAGGGGAGCTGATGAGCAGTGAACCCTGGGAAAGCTATTACCTGAGATCCTCAAGGTGCGTGACCTCAGCCTCCTGGTATCCCATCCCAAACACTCAAAAGGAACATTCCCCTGGATGCCAGACCTGGGACTTCCAAAGTGGTAATTTACCAAGCAACTCGTTGTCTATTATGGCACATGTGATGTTACTGTCTCCTGCTACACAGCTGAAATCATAAAAATTCCAGAGCCTACCCTCTGAAGAGGCTTGTGTCTGGCTCCCCCGATGTGTGCATTTCTCGTATGGCAATTATGTGAATTCTGGAATGTTCTAATCAGAGCATTCATGATTTGTAATAATATAAACCTCTGAATCAGAAACACTATAAGATACAATAAGAACTTTGAGCTACACAAGATTTTCACTTAGCATAATAGCACATTTGTCATTAATAACATTTGTAAAGACAATGGACATATACTTTCCTTCTAAACAATAGTTTAATCTGAGATAGATATGTGCATATACTCATATGCATATATATGTGTGTGTATGTGTTCTTCAGATAAATCATAAAGATTGATTACTGGTGGCTTCTGAAATGTTACATAACAATTTGTACCACAGACATGCGTATGTACAATGCAAACAGATCATAAAATGATGTGGGCCATCCCAAAGCTTGTACCAGACCAAAAGGAATGGTTAAAAAGCATATCATACAGACAGCACTGTGATTATCAGTGGTGGATTGTTTAAAAAGCGCCCGTAGGCACTTACCTAGTGTCACCCTCCTCTTCCAGCTCTGCGCCGTCTTGTTGCCATGCCAACATGATGCTGTGACATCACATTGCTGGCCGTGCATGCGTGATTGGTGCTTGTCGGCTGTGCATGCGTGGCCGGCAAGTGCTGATCGCATATGCGAACGAACAGTCGGCAAGTGCCTATTACGCATGCGCAGGCTGCAACCGATGATTACGCCTGCACATGAATGGCTGGCTAGCGCCGATCGCACATGCGCGGGCGGCAAGCACCAGTCACACATGCTCATAAGTGGGCGGCAAGCACTGGTCACGTATGCTACCTCCAAATTGTGCTGCCCTAAAATGTTGCTGCCTTAGTCCCGGGCCTATCAGGAACGAGAATGGGAAATCCACCACTGGTGATTATTCAATAATAATTCAATAAGGAAGTCAGTAGATATAAATCAATAACCTGTTGATTACTTTATGAATAACCAGTGCTATAACACAAATCCCTAAATATAGTCTATATCTAAATAGCAGATCAGACATACTCATTGCATTATTTTCTGATTAGTTGACACTAGCTTCAAACTAACTAACCATCATTATCTACAAAATGTGAAACTATTTTTATCTAGGTTTGGGAGAGGCATCTGTAAACTCTGTATAATGTGTCCAGGAAGTACAAACACCTAAAGCAGGAAAAAGACACTTGAGGGAGATCAATCCATGGTTAAATCTGTCTGACCTTGTTCACAGAGATTAAGTGCTTGAGCTGTTCTCAAGAAGATCATTAACCCTGTGTTTTTAAAGAGGAACACTATGCATTGTTTCTATGAGTTACATGCTTCTCATCATAAGCGATAAAGAACCAGAGCTATAAAACAAATGTTTATTAATCATTCTCTCTCCCCTCTTTGTGGATAAGCGTTAAACTCAGGGAAAATCAATGTCTGTTACTTATTTAAGCACCTAACGTTATTCGCATTGATTTAACGGCGCTTAGTGTATCTGGCCCACAGAGGCATTTGGAGCACTTCTCTCTAAGCACCAAAGCATCAAAGTATTTTGCACCTATGGTCAATAGGAGTTAAGCGACCTATATATTATAGAAGCTGTCCAAGCTGTTGGTTTATTTTTACATTTAATTTTTTTTCCTTTCTAATATGTGCATCAATACAATCCACACAATGTTAAGTAATTAGCTAAGTTGCCGATCGATCCGTTCTCCTGTGATCGATCGGCGAAGATTCGGCTCAGGGGATCACCACTAAATGGCAGTCAGTGCAGCAGAAGAGGACCAAAGATGCAAAGTTCTGTGGGGAAGATCCTGTGACCAGACAATAAGACAGGAATGAGCAAAATTGCACACTATGCAGATGATTGATTTCCTGCTAGTCGGTCCCCCCAATTCTCCCCTGTGCGAAGGGCTACTTAAAAGTACAGAGGGGCTCATGCAGGAGCTAGGGGACGAGATAGCAAAGGGAAAATCTTAGGGCCCAACAGAAATGTTGTCGTTCCTAGGCATAGAGATCTACAGGTTGGCAAGAGAATCTCGCTTACCGCAGACAAAGTCAGGAAACTCAGAATGAGCTTAGGTCAGTTCAGGGAGGCCAGGAAAGTGACACTGAAACAAATGCAGTCACTGCTGTATTGTCTAAATTCTACCTGCAGAGTAATTCCCATGGGTAGAATTTTTAATCGCAGTTTACAAAGGGCCACAGAGGGGGATCCACAACACTGCATCCGAATTACAAAACAGCCGAGTGCAGGTCTAGATGTATTATTATTATTGTTTATTTGTGACACGCCAACATATTCTGTAGCGTGGTACAATGGGGTACAGTTATGTATATGACAAAAATATAAACAGTTACATACAAACATATATACAACGATGTAATGAGGGCCCTGCTTCTGAGAGTTTACAATCTAGCGAGGAGGTATTTCTCAGACAATTCAATGGTCAAAGGTGGTGGTCTGATGACAGCAAAACCAATCACGAATTACAATTGTTCACCGACGCGGTGGAGGCGTACGGGTTTGGGGCGTACTTTACCGGGGAATGGTGCACCATCCCATGACCACCAGACTGGACAGAGGGAGGGCTAACCAAAAACATAGCGTTCCTGGAGCTATCGAACCATTTTAGTTGCAGTAGAGTTATGGGCCAACTAACTGGTCTACAAACACATTTTTGGTCAGATAATCTGGGGCATAGTCAACATGGTGAATGGCCATCGGCAACATCACCACCGGTGATAAAGGTATTGCGCAAACTGATTCTACAGTCCATGTAAGGGAACATAAACTTTAATGCAAAGCATGTCACAGGGCGGTTAAACATAACTGCAGATGCACTGTCCCACTTTAATTGGCCAGCCTTCAGGCAGGCAGTCCCAAGAGCGCAAGCAAAGGGGCGAACCTGCCCAAATCTCCTTTATTAGTTAGGGCAGAGGGACTAATCATCTAACACGTACATTAGTTCCAGGCAGGGAGTAATTATCGTGCTGTTCTAACGTGTTTTCTGTTGCCTTTTCTCAGGGTCGTCTGCATACAGGGAGTAGCGGGTTGGCTGATAGTTTAATTTTCAAATGCTGTTAGAGAAATAAAGCCCTGACCTTATTTTACTTCCACAAAAACTGCGAAATCTCCGTTTGTAGGTGGAGGAAAAATCAAAGGGTAGGCCCACTGAGCCTTTATGGGTAGCTACACTGGCTGATGCTATACATGTCAGATGCAATAACCTTGACCCCTTGCAGCTGCTCTTACCAGAACAGCCATATTTATTCACGGAAGCCTCAGGTGGTGATGGCGGTGTTTAGGCCCAAGGTATGGGGGCCGTGTGTGTGAGCGCGCAAAGTGCTGTGACGCGTACGGTGGAAGGGAAGACAAGAATTTTGTCTTCCCGTGCCGTGACATGGTCACGTGCTCGGCGGGCAGCCAATGGAAAGGCAGATATGCCCTGCCATGGTTGTGCCCCCTGTCATGGCCCGCTCCCCGTGCATCCCATAGCTCATCTACAGGTCACTGATTGAGGCTGTAATCTGTGTACACGCCGCCAGGCGCGCGTGCAGCAGAGAGCACTGGGGCGTAGCCTTAGGTGTACTACTGGTGATGGTTCATGTATGCACCCATGATGATGAATGATGACAAATGAAGTGGCGTCAGCTTCAGTTGCCTAACAGCTTAGCTTGTCTCAGGCTCTTACTTTCCCTCACAACTAGTTCTGCTCGTGCACTTGCACAACCAGAGTTTGAGGCCTGTCCAGATTCATAGGCAGCTTCACAATGCATCGCCAGTAACCATTCTCATACTGATGAGACTCAAAGGTCGAAACAGCTGTCTGTAAGTAGTTTTGCGGGCTATACATTATCCCTGCTTTGCTGTAACCACAGTGTATATGTGTATAACAATGAGCATAAGCATAAAGGGATACATGTTAAAGTGGATAAGAAGCAGAAAGTGATGCACCATGAATGGCATTACCCAGAATCACCGGCAGCAGTGAAAGCACTGTATCCTGTATGATTATGGAGTTAAAACGAAATATTGTGTTTGAGACTTAAATTCACAATAATGTTGTAGCTGGAGTTACAGACAGTGCAGAGATATTACCCTCCACGTGATGTGTGTGCACGTAGAAGACATCTTCCGACGAAAAATAGGGACAGTTCCATTCATAAGCTCGCTATGAGGGCCACATGTTTTCTTAACCTTTACAGTCACTGACACTGACATACCTGGACCAGGACCTAATTATGTAATGGGAATGCAGTGGTACTTGCTTATTTTTATGGGGCTGTTCAAGCTGATTGTTCCAAGTGAGCGACCAGCTATATCGAAACAAAAATGGAGGGAGCCCTCTCCCCTCCCCCAACCACCGCTGTTTTCGGGGTCTGGTTGCATTATGTAGCCCTGTAAAGGCTAACATACAGTACACTTGATAACCGCTAAAAAATAGATGTTATAGAAACCAGTATAATTTAATTTATATTCTCATTTTTTGATTCACAACACATTTGTTTCATCATAGTGTGTTTTTCACTATTTTCTCTGCATTTTCATAGTACAGAGCTGCTGCTATAAAAAAAAACACATTTGCATAACACTTTGGGATTGTACACCTGTGCTACTGCATCTTTTTTGTTGAGCCAACTGTAATTGTAAACATTTCAATTCAATGGGGGGGGGGGGGGGAGTTAATCAGAATAGATCATTTGCATACACTAATTTGGTTAAAATCGTTTTCTAAATGACAGTATTTCACAAAGGCCACATTCCCTTCTCCCTTTAGTGCTTTTCTGACAGTTGAAAATGGATATAAGTTATAATTTACTTGTATCCATTTCCTGCTATGCGTGTGTCCAGTAAAATAATTCAAACACTGTGACAGATAAAAGGCAATAATTAAAATTGTTCTGAATCTATTGAGAGCCATAATGTGCACTGAATGCAAACAGAAGTTGAGACAAAAAAAAAAAAGCTCTACGAAACCCAGGCAGACAGCTTCGGAGTCCTAAACATATACTGTATACGAGATTCCAGCAACGACAATGTTATGTAAAGTGATGTGCATTGATCAAGTAACACTCAAAGCTTCCAGACAATCTTTAATTTACCTGAATAGAGCACTGCATTCTCAACAACCAAAACAAAAAATCTTGCCAAACACTTACTGCAGGGAGTAGCATATTTCGTATTCATATAAGCAGGACATAAAGATGTCAAGACACAAGGCCAATGGCAGCTGAAGCTGTTGTACTAAACCATTCATACATTTACTTAGCTGCTGTTTGAGACGTGATATGGGAATATGTGTGCAAAAATCACAAACAATAGTCACTGTTCTTTGTTAAGGACCCCTTAGAAATGCCATAACCCTAATCTGCATCTAGAGGAGTTGACAATGTGTAGCAAATCAGTGGATTCCAGAAGTTAATAAGCAACAGTGCAAGAAGTGGTGTTTTCCACATACAGTATTTTAAGGACTGTCCTAACAAATATCATGGGCTAATTCTATACCAGAGTACAATATATGGAACAAAATATCAGCAGACATAAGCACCAAACCAGATCTCAACAGAAAATCTAGAGCAGTGTTTTTTGGTATTTGTTCTTTCTGGGCAGCCCTAATCACAGTGCTACGGTGCAGAGGCACCCCTACAAAAGGACAGGTTAGAGAGAGTCACATGAGAGCGAGAGAGAGAGAGGTGAGAGAGAGATAGTCACAGGAGCAGATACAGACAGTCAAAGGAGTTAGGCCTCGCTTATAGTGCCGGCGACGAGACGTCGCCGAAAACAAATACATTGCCGCCGCGTGTGCTTATAGTGCGCGCGACGGCGACAAAGCAACGGAGCGACGTCGCAGAAACTGGAAGCCAGCAAAATTTGATTTTTCATGGGCTGTCGCGTCACGTAACGGCCCTTGAACAAATCAAATTGCCAGAATCCCGCGACCCCGCCGAAACATAACTTTCGTCGGTGGCGATGGGTGACGTCACCCGCCGTGTCGCAATTGACAGCACTATAGGCATGGCCTTAGAGGGGGCAGACAGACAGAGGAGTCACAGAAAACATACACAACATCAGAAAAAGACACACACACAACCCCAGTTGGGAAACACTAATCTAGGCCAGTGAATTCCAACCGGGGTTTGATGCCCGTTGTTCCAGCTGTCCCAGACCCCGGCACAACATGCAGCAGTGACCCGGAAGCTCCCCCGCTCACTGCGGTCCTTCCTCTCCATGCTCCTGTTGGCAGGAAGTTGAATGTGAAGTCTGCTGCCGACAGGAGCAGGGAGAGAAGGGAGCTTCACCATAGGCCCCATCGGCGCAGCACCATAGGCCCCAAGGTAAGAGAGGTGTGTGTGGCTGCTCTCTCTGCTGTTCTCACTGCAGGGATTTTTCCTGTGCATGCCGGCAACTC
Source organism: Ascaphus truei (assembly GCF_040206685.1). Lineage (NCBI taxonomy): Eukaryota > Metazoa > Chordata > Amphibia > Anura > Ascaphidae > Ascaphus > Ascaphus truei. Next base: position 156,741,390 of record NC_134483.1, on the reverse strand, counting down.
CTTTAAAAATACAAAATCAGACATGTGTGTGTGTGTAAGAGAGAGCGTAAGGAAGAGGGGAGGGGGGGAGGGAGCATAAGGGGGAGAATGTGAGAGGGAGCGTAAGGCCTCATCCAGAGAGACGCTGTACGGGCGCGCGTGTTCGCCACGATGAAACATTGCTGCAATGTGTGTGGCCACCGTGATTGAGCGCCTGTGCATGCACGGCACTTAGCTGCTTGCAGAGGCAAGCAAATTTGATTATGCTGCTCGCTGGCGCAACATGTGAGCGGTTCCCCCGATGAGGGTGAACCAGCTCCGTGACATCATAGCCATGCCCCCCAACACGCCCCCGTGCGTGCAACTAGCTGCCCTTAAATCGCCCGGCCCAGCAGAGCGCGTGACGTCATTGCGCACGAGTGCCAGCGCGCTCGCTCCCTGTCTGGCCGCAGCCTAAGGGTGAGTGTGTGAGAGGGGAAGGAGAGTAAGGGGGAGAGAGAGCATAATGCGAGACTGTGTGAGGGAACGTAAGGGGGGAGTGTGAGAAGGGGGAGGGAGACACGAAAGACGGGGAAGGGGGAGATGGGGGGGGGGAGGGGCTGGGAAGAGGGTTGGGTTTCCCCAGAATTTCAAAATGTAATTCTAGGGTTCCTTAACCAAAAAAAGGTTGAAACCACTGATCTAGAGAGACGCATGTGGATAAATCTGGCAAAGCATATAAGAATAATGTGGATTATAATCATCCTGCAGGTAGGATTGCAGGTGTCTTCTCCAGAAATACTAGACATAATGGTGAAAGGTGAGATGCACTCGAGAAAAGTCGGTGAGAAGGTATGTTATTTATAAATGATATGACGCTACATAATTTTTTCTACATTTCTCTCCAGATATGCACCAATTTCCACCATTTCCTATTGCAAGTTATAAAAAAAATTCTGGGGACAGTGCACTCCCCCACATTTGTTTATGACATAGAATATGAAATGGTGGAAAGTGATGCATACCCTGAGGGACATTTAGAAAATCATTTATAAAAAAACATACCTGCAGTCACTCTCACCCCCCAACCTCCCCTTATCCCCTGTCACCTCCCCTCATCCTCTCATTCCCAATCCCCTAATTTCTCACCCCTTCCTCTCATTTTCTTCCCCCTCCCATCCCTCAAATTTTCTCTCCCCCCCCCCCCCCTACAGTGAGGGATTTCCCATTAGGCCCGGGCTTAGGGTGTCAAAATGTAGGGGCCGCAAAAATGTCTGACCCCATATACATTTGCAGCGCTCTCAGGTCAATCGGGCCTAATGGGAAGGCACTTAGCTGTGGCAGCAGTCTTCTTGCTGCCGCCCTCATCCTTTCGAACGCAGCGTCAAATGACGTTGTGGCAGCAAATGATGTCACATTAGCATGATATCAAGTTTCTGACAGCTCCTCCTGATTGGCTGCATTACCCAGCAGCAGCCAATTAGGAGGGAGGAAACTGCCCAGCCCCTAGCAACAACACTGTTCGGAGAAACCCACGTCCCCAAGCCGGTCCAGAAAGGTAATACCGGTGGTATACACATACATGTCCAGTATTAACCCCCATTTTTTACTGGATAGAGTGCCCAAATACTGGACAGTCCGGTTCAATACCGGACACCGGGCGACCCTACGCTGCACGTGCAAGAGTTAGTTTAAGCAAAATGCAGAACATCCTTTAGAATGTACAAAACAATTTGGAAGAGTATTCAAGATAACTATTGCAGTGTTCAATGCAACTCACAATAAGCATACATGTGCAAAATCTGAGTAATAGTACTGAATCATACCTTTCACGTGTATTCTTCACAAATATGGTCAGAAAGAATCATTTTGCATGTAAATGCTTTTTGGTTAAATGCAAAAATCACTGTAAACCAAGTTTTGTTAAATATATGATAAATTGTAAGCTGTCTAAATCAAGTATCAACTTTTCTACAAAACCTTGATATAATGCTGAGTAAGCAGTAATGTTGCTTTTAGCTAATTTCTTTTTTTTTCTTTAATGAACATTATGAATTACATTGACCACACTGTGACATTTTTATCTGGTAATTGCATTTTTGGCAAACTCCATTACCACTTTTATTTTGTGTTTGAAATAAGCAGATCAAGTAAAATGAATTTAGGTACAGAATGAAGATGGTTCTTGCTGCATCCAGCCAGCAATATCCTTAAACGCATGCTATAAAATATATAGTGCAATCCACTACAGGGCCACATTTCATGCGACATTGATTTACAATATGAGACAATGCACTATAACAAATGTGTCAAAGCTGACATATTCTATTTCCATTGTTTTTTATGGGGAACGAACGTTCTTTCTTCTCTCTCTTTTTTAACACTGGAAGGTTCCTGTAAGATTCCTAGAATGTCACAGTCATAACTGGTATTCACTGTAAATGGCTATTGTCGTGTATTTGTTTAGACAGTAGCCCTGCTAGGCAAGGGAGGAATTATTAAATCATGGATACAATACTGAAGGGTGTATAAAAGGATAAAAGTGAGGAGGGATCAGTTTATACACCCACACAGCACAACCATCTGTTTGCATTTACTGTAGCTCTGCCTCATATGGATGTAACTTTATGAAGGAATTTGGAGAGAGTAGAGGATTTTGGACAATCCCTTAAAGCTGCAGTTCAAGCAATATCCTACGTGTTTTTTTTTTTTTTAAATTAATCAGTTCTGTACTATGAGAAAATACTTGTAGCATTTTTATATATATATATATATATATATATATATATATATATATATATATATATATATATATACACACACAATTTTGAAGACATTTGTAATGTATTCTAATGAGCCCGGTATTTTTGTTCCTATAGCAACCATATACAAAGTCACATCCCCTTCCCCTTCTGAAACATCATCACCTTTTTGAGCCCTGCCCTCTCTAGCAGTGAACCAATTGAATCTAGTGCCTGCCTGGTCACATGATCTTCCTCACAGAACTTTGACTATCAGTGCAGCAGAAGAGGACTCAAGATGCATTTAGTGAACCCCCAGCCGAATTTCACCTTTATATTACAGGAGAACGGATCGATCAGCAATTTAGCTAATCACTTGTCAGTGTGTAGATTGTATTGCTGCACATATTGAATGATTTTTTTTTTAAATGGCAGCTTTCCAGTGCAAGAGATACAATAGGCCTGCTTTCTACTACCTACTAATTTACATTTGTAGAGTGACAAATAAATAGAAGGGTTTAAAACAAATATTATACCAATACAGTATGACCAAGACATTTAAAAGAAGGTCCTAAGATTTTTCCTAATAAACTCAGGGACTACAATATGTAGTTGTAACAAAAGAAACATTTCCTTACCAACAATCAACAAAGAAAAGAGATTTGCAGATATTTGCTATTTTACAATGAGAAGTCCTCCTATCTTGGAGCCTTATTAAGTATGTAGACGAGAACGGCAGATGGTCATTAGTAGCATGCTGCTTTTTGTTATCAATGTGCCCTGCTTGTAATTTAAAGCCCTGCATTCCAAATTCCTTGATGATGTATACAAGTCATTTGGACAAACAATACTGTAGCATTTGATTATTGATATTCAAATTAAAATTACCGACGAGTTAAGATCTTTAACCCCATAATCTGAAGAACTGAATTAACGTAAACATTTGATTAAAAAAAACTTGCAAACCAATGGCCCATTTTTTCCCCTAAAGATACCTAATATGTTTGCCTAATCTTACCCAATATTGTTTCATACTCATGAATGCACTTTCATGGAAGGAAATCATCTCAACTTCTTAATTTAGCTAAAATAAATCAAAGAAAATATTGTGGTCATTTATCAAAGAACTAGAAATTCCGGAGTCAATAGATTATTTTTGGAGCATGCATTTTTCAATGGGATGGGTGAGATATTTTAGCCTCAATTGCATTACTTAGCACAAATGTGCTTCATAAATATCTACGAAGCAAAACATTGCAAATTGCATCCCTGTGTACGTTCTGCCCTATTTATCAATGACAAAGTATTTGTTCAAATGAGTAATTGGAAAATAGCAAAGCAACTGCAAATCAAGTCGTAGAGGAACTTATTACATGTTAATCATGTTCTGTTCGATACTGACAGTAAGTATTGAAGACATATACATATAATTAACCTTGGAGGAAACCTTTCCTTCACATTTAGATTATCACTGTGCATTTGCACTAAATGATATTGCAGTTTATTACTTGGCAAAGAATTGCAAACCCCTTTGACAATGAAAGGTTATGGTTTTTTTTACACATTGCGTACTGATTATGCCCAGGTAAACTGTTTTGGCTCTTCAATGCTATTTTCCAACTCTTTTGCCATGTTTAATAACTACAATATCAGTATATAGCTCCATAACTGTAGTTATTTGCACAGAATAATGAAGTGACATTGAAACAGCAGCAGAGACTCCCTTCTGATTCTGCCTCCCTGCAAACTGGGAGCCTGGGAGATTTCCCAGAAACAGCTGGGTGCGGAACAGAATAGCACCCAGTGTTGAATGAAAACGGTGGCTCGGTATCAACTTTCTGTCTGCTTATTATCCATGCTGTTTCTATTTTTGATGTGTACCTCAGTCACAAAAATATAGTGAGTGAATGGCTGCTGCTTACGTGAATGACTGTATGAGTGGATAGGTTACATAAGGGTATGAATGCATTGTGTTAATGTGTTTTAAGAAATTGTTGAATTAGTGTTTTATGCTGAGTAGGTGGGAATGAAAGACTGAGTGCTTGTGTGTGATTGAATGTCAGTCTAGGTAAGAATACTTATGTGTGAGATGCACTCTGGATGCCACTAAATCCTGGCTTCAGCTCTCACTGAAAAAATACATTAAGTTTATAAAACCTGCCAATTATAATGGTTTCATTTTTATATAGATTCCAGGCAAATGCCCCCATTACAGCTGTCATCTTAATTTGGCTTACTGCTTTCTTCCACTTTTCCAAGGAAATCCCTGCCCTTGATGGCTTACAATCTAAGTGGTATGGTGGGAGACAGCAGGTGAGCGAATAAGTGCAGAAGATGGCAGTGCTTCGCAACAAGGGTTGGTAGGAGCGTTTTTGGGTGTGGGACAGTAGCCATGAGTCTAGGCTATTGAAGAGCTTCATTTAGGAGGTGAGTTTTAAGGTTTGACTTAAAGGTGGAGAGAGAATGTGCTTGGCATTTGCCGAGTGTGAGGGAGCTCCACAGGTAGGGAAAAAGGTTTAAGGCGAGAGAGAGAGCAGTAGAGGTAAAAGGGGTGGAAAGGAGATAGTTATGGGTAGAGCAAAGGAGACAAGCTGGGGAATAATGAGAGATTAAAGTTTATACAGTATATAGGGAGGAGCAGATGAGTGGAGAGCCTTAAAGGTAAGGAGAATTTTGTAGGTGATTCAAAATGTGATGGGAAGCCAGGAGAGGTATTTAAGGAGGAGATGAGCAGAGCTGGTTTTGGAGAAAGTGAAATTATTCTAGCAGCAGAATTTTGGATAGATTGCAAAGGGGAAAGTTGTGAGGTAGGGAAGTCTGTTAGAATAGGGTAACCAAATGCCCATCATGCATGGGCCGTCCGCGCATACCTGAACGGCAGGCACCGACTACGCATGCGTGATTAGTGCCCGGTGGTCGCACATGTGCGATGGGCGCTCGCTGTTTGTTCATGCCCGATGGGTGTTCCCGGGAAAAATATGATATGGTCACCCTATGTTAGAATAATTATGAGTCATTATAATAATAATTAGAGTAATTATGTTACAATAATCCACATGGGAGAGAAAACGGGCATGCAAGAGAATTTAAACAGTAGATTGACAGAGAAAGGGCAGATCTTGGCAAAATGACAGTGGAAGAAGTGACACATTTTTGCCATGCCATGAATGTAAATGGTGAAGAAAAGGGAGCATTCAAATGTCCCTCCTAGGCAACGCACTTTGGCGACATGATAGATGGTGGTAACGAATGGATTAACACACACGACAATGCCTTAATTTACAGACAAATATTGTAATAGTTGGTTATCCCCAGAATATGGATTGGTCCCGGAGGATAGGACTGAAAGACACTGCATTAAGAAGTCTTAAGGTTTTTAGCCACTTATGCAATATGTTGTTACGCTGCTTCATTGTGGTGGAGAAAATCTGAGTTCCATTAATTTTAATAGAGAGGATCTCTTTTCCAACACCGGGAATCAGCTTTCGTGACTTAGTGAATAGGGGGCCATATACTTTTTCAGTACTGGAAAGCAGCTTCATAGCATATTTAATAGGAAGTCATAGACTCAATATAGTTGGCAAATTCCAGGAGAGTTTCCTCAAAGAAGAATTCCATCCAAGGGTCTACTTTTATATTAAATGGTTACAAAGAATGCCATCCTGTAGCTGAAAGGGTGTAATTTCAACTCTGGGGATACCCTGGTTCCAAGATACTTACCTCTCATCTGAGTTATTTCCTGGTTCCTAAATCTCCCATGGTATTGCGGCTCCCTATTTGCCTTTGTGCAGCGTGAGATTAAACCTCCATTTTGTTTCCCCGGAAGGGGATTCTACCAAGGCCACCTTATGAAATCAATATCTCAGGAACCAGGGGGTCTCCGGAGATAAAATTAATGTGGTTCTGCTCCAGAGGAAAAAAAATGGATTGAAGGAAATTAAAACCTAGGACAGACAGGATGGCTAGTCCTGCAATCTATAAAGATTTTCACTTTGTTCACTAATTGGACGAAGCAAAAAACTAAAATAATCCACCTACATATTTAAACATCACACAAGACAAGGTCAAAATGTCAAATCGCTTAACAGCATTAAACTTTAACTGCTGTGGTGGTGGGCCAACATTGGAGTTGCTTGTTTAGCTCCAAAAATCAAACCGCAGCTCTTGGCTGAGCTGTGACTTGTCTAAATGTTATGGCCACTCTCAGAGAATCCTCATTGAAGACCTGGATAACAAATTAGTATTCAAAAAAAAATGACAGTTGGCTGGCACTGGTTAGAGTTAGCAGTAAGTGAGGGACGATTAGAACTCCTCCTTTGTTACAATAACTGTTTGGTATTCCACTTTATCCAGTGTATTTAGAGAAATATTTAGTTTTTTTCTTAAACAGACATATGAACTAGAATTTCATTTTCCAGTATTCCCTGAAGATGAATATCTCATTTTATGCAGTATTAAGCCCTGTTTATTTCCAACTATCCATAGTTTGTCTACTTACAAAAGCTATAGATTATTATTATTATTATTATTATTATTATTATTATTATCATGCAATGCAATAATTAAAGCAACAATCCCATCTGGTGATATTTTTTTTTTGTATATAGTACAGGCATACCCCAGTTTAAGGACACTCACTTTAAGTACACTCGCGAGTAAGTACATATCGCCCAATAGTCAAACGGCAGCTCACACATGCGCCTGTCAGCATGTCCTGAACAGCAGTACCGGCTCGCTACCTGTACCGAAGCTGTGCGCAAGCGGGGAGACTATAGAGCCTGTTACAAATACATTATTTACATCAGTTATGCACGTATATGATGATTGCAGTGCAGTACAGGCATCAATAAGTGGGAAAAAGGTAGTGCTTCACTTTAAGTACATTTTCACTTTACATACATGCTCCAGTCCCATTGAGTACGTTAATGCGGGGTATGCCTATATTGAAAAAGGGGGTCTCGGGAGCTGAACCCATTAATTTCGGCTCTGGGGCCCCCCTGCTTACGAAGGGGGTGCCGGTAGCCACTCCGCTCAGCTAGCGGAGTTCACGTAATGGCAGTGTTTCAAAACTCCCGCGCCCTGCAGGCCAATAGGAAGCCGTGATGTTATCAAGTGAGACTTCCTATTGGCCCACTCCAATATACGCAGGAGCTTTAAACTTTGCCGAGATACTGGCACCCGCATTGAAGGTATCTTGGAAAATAGGGGATCCCCAAAGCTGAAATTAATGGGGTTCAGCTCCGCAGACTCCCTGCCTCAATCCTACATTGTAAAATAATAAAAAAGTGCATGAATTGCTCCTTTAAATGGAAGTTCAGCATATCTTTTTCAGGAGAGAAGGTCGTTACATTTCCCATATTCCATTCCAGATGGTAAAAATAAGAGGGAATGAGCCACGTGTGCTGAAGCAGGGATTGATTGAGCTGGGATATCCCGAAAACCTGACCTGTTTGGGGGGCGGGGGGGTCTTGAGGACTGCAGTTGAGCACCCCTGCATCAGAAAACAGCTATTGGTTTTTGACAGACCCATAAACATGTCTTGTTGAGAATATCATTAAATCGCTACCCTGTTTTGGAATCCAACAACAAAACTTATTCATACTGTACATTTTCATGTTTATGAAATATAAATACGACAATACGTTTATATAACAATTTATTTTAGATGTCATGCATAATTGACTGATAACTCAGTGGGAGCAGGTGGAGGGAGGGGGAGGGGGGGGCAGATTTCCATAACTGCTATGATTACCTGGAAACATGAATTTAAATAGATAAAGTCTGCTTACCCATGAAAAGCACTCTTCAGAAACAAGGTTAACCTTGATTCAAGCATTAAAAAAAGATAATCGTATGTTCTATATTTTTTTTTTGTAACGAGTTGCTCCTATTAAATAGGGAAAGACGAAATCATTTGGATTATCTTTTTGTGTGACAATGGGCTTTGCGTAGCCTGATTAACTGCAAATTTAAACAAATGAAAAGCTGTCATGGCTGCAAGCAGTTTTCTGACAACATTTCATGGTCTTTGAAAAGCAGCCCCCTGTACAGGTTAGTCACAGGAATGTGTTTTATCCTGGTTCATTAGATAACTACCTTGTGGCTTTGTAGACTCAGCGTGCGCAAACTGGGGGGGCGCGACCCCCAGGGGGGGCCAGATTTTTTCGGGGGGTGGGGGGGCGCGGGCTGTTGCAGAGGTCCCGCGCTCTCCCACCAGGCATTTAAATTAAATGCCGGGGGCTGCGCGAGGCCTCCGCAACCTCTACTTACCGAGGTCCAGCCGGCTCCAGGTCACGTTACCATGGCAACACGGCGTCAAATGATGCAGCAGGGTCATGTGACGTCACGGTTGCCACGGTAACGTGACGTCAAATGATGCCGCGGGTCACGTGATGTGACGTCACACGAAGCGCGAGGTAAGGAGGGGGGGCGCATCAATGAGGAGAGCAGGCACGGGGGGCGCAGCAAAAATAGTTTGTGCGCCACTGGACTAGGAGAAGCTCCTTAGAAATTGCCATAAGACATCCCCAAGGGCACGCGCACCTCTTTATACCAGCTTGCCTAGTACGACCGCATGGCCATGTAAGGCAATATTTAAACATATATCATTGTAAAAAGCAGGTGTTAATAAGAGGATGCATAAATCACCCTAAGGGGGAGGGAAAGACTCTCCTGCCAATATGGACTATTTCAGTATGATTAATGTGCTGAAGCAAGTTTGGATCATGCAGATGCCACTTAGACCAAATGTTTCCCTTATCCAAACTGTTTAAAAAAAAAAACTCTGCAACATCAGGAGTTGGAAAAGTATTCTCTGTTTTGATTGAACAGACAAAGCAAGAAGAGCCATTTGACCATTGTTTAATCTTATTGTGGAAATTGTGGCCTCCCTCACATAGGTGGTAACAGAAAGACTAAAATCTGTTATTTATACATTGAAATGAATAGGCAAACAGTGAAGGATGACTATTTAACTTTTACTTTAATTGATGACAGTTCTCTAAATACAAAGTGGCTGGCAAGCTGCCACTGGAGTGGAGAGCCTGTATCAGACACTTGGCAACGTTCCATCCCTTTTATGGGACACTGCTATGGACCTTGTTTCTGTCCTGAGCACTGTCTCTGGCCTGAAAATGTTTTTCATTCCCTGTCTTAAAGGGGCAGTGCCACATAGCAAATAAAAAAGGTTAAAAAAATTGATGTGTCCACATTTTCAGTGTAAAAAATGAAATAATTCTTAAAGTAACTGTGTTACTTATTTGCCTGCTGTTAAAAATAAAATGCATTTCCATTTTCTCCATGTCCGCCGAGTTCAAAGATATCCGCTGCTTAACCCTTTGTGTGCCCGATGGCACCTCCGGCACTATGTGAGGACGTGACTGCCCACCTGGAGCGATCATGTGATCACGGTGTCACCGAAATGAAGAGGGCAGTCCTACTCTTCAGTACCTTAGCTGGTCAGATCACATTCATAGCTCCACAGAAGCTCGGAACACCATCTCCCCTTGACAACAAGTAAAAGAATATGACATAGCGACTGCACCATGAGACCCCTGGAGTGCCAGACCCCATTATGTAGTGGCTACGTCAAAGGTCACTCAAAGGTGTAAATGAGCAGTGCGCCCAAACTCATTTTGTTTTACAGGATTGAAACCTGTGAGTCCCGAGACAGACATCGTTATTTTCCACTCTGGGGTCCCGTGGGTTCCCGAAAAACTTACTGGTGAACTTACTGGGTTTAAATTTCCCTCCAGTGGAAACAAAATGACAAATCTTGGGCCAATAACTAGGGGTTGTGTGCCATTAACAACCATACTGCTGGTCTAAGAGGCAGTTTCTCTCCAACAGTGATAAATCCCTGTTACATACCTCCCCTGTTTGTGGGAAGCTCGGGCTTACCACAGACAAAGCACATCTTACCACTCTCCATCGATATCTCTGCGGCTCGAACGAGAGTGGATGGAGTACGAGAACCCTCAGTCCTGCTGGGATTGGAGCCCTTTCTCCAGGTTATTAATGCCTCCTCCAGAAGGTGCTTGAGATCAGTACTCCTCAGTCGCTCGCGGAGGACTTTTTCTAAGTACAGTCTTTCTACTGACCACGTGGTCATGAGATTTCTCCTGCACCGGGCGATCCTCTCTTTGTAGGCAGACTGTATGGCGACAGTCGCAGAGCGTTTACGCAAATAGCTTTCTCTCGCCATCTCTTCCATGGACTCCAATTTAGCACTAAATGTCCATTCCTTGTAACCTTTGCTCAGGTCTTGCAAAGCCTCTGTCAGCTTACTTTTGCATTTTGCCTGATGTTCGGAATCTATTTCTACTTTCCCAGACTCGTACCATTTCATGGTATCACTTAAAGAATAGCTATTTGAGTTTTCAGCTCTTGAAGCTGTCCTTGTGCATTACTTTTTACACTCAATGCAGTTGCCAGTTCAGCTTCTCCCTGTTGACTCAGAGCAAGGCTTAAATCTTGTTCCTTTTCTCTATTTCTGATCTGCAGCTGCCGGTGCTCCTCCTGAATGTTGTCCAGCTCCAGCTGCAGCTGGGCCTCATAGTGCAGTGTCAGGTTGGCCCCTTGACGATCGGACAGCTCTTCACTCTCTTCCTTTTTGATGAGCTGTATCTTGAGCTCAACAATCTGCGTCTGCAGAGCTGCAAGTTGCTGGGATGTGTGATGTGGGATTTAGCTGCCAGCTTTAGCTCTTTGGCTAAGGCCCCGCTGCACACGCCCGCATGGCCGCCTTGCTTGCCGGCGGCGCGTGCAATTCACTGCACCACGATCTGCGTCGAATTTTTTTCCTGCCGTGGGGGCGTGGCCAAAACAGGTGGGGGGGCGCAGCCATGATGTGAGGGACCGCCCCACAGCGCAGCACTGCAGTCGCCTCACAGCCCCTCTGCACCCTCAGCCCCATGGCACCCTCGGCCCCCTCCGCCCCCTCAGACCCTCGGCACCCTCACACACGCAGGCACCCTCACACACTCACAGGCACTCACACACACACAGGCACTCACACACAGGCACCCTCACACACACACACAGGCTCACAGGCACTCACACACACACAGGCACTCACACACACAAATACACACGGGGGGGTGAATCGGAGGGGGTCAGAGCAGATGGGGAATCAGAAGGGGGATCGGAGCAGAGGTGAGAAATCGGAGCAGGGGGGTGAATGGAAGGGGGGGGTCGGAGCAGGGAGGGAAATCAGAACTGGGGGGATCAGAGCAGGGGGGGGGGAATCGGATTGTCTGCTGGGATCCAATCCGTGATTAGTTCCCTTGCATGCCACGTGACGCAGCACTCGTCGAAATCACAAGCTCCTTGTAGCTCCGGCTGGCTGACGTGTCACAGCACGCAGTCAGCCACACCGGAAGGATCCAGCGGGACCTCAAGAACAGAGGCAAGCAGCTGTGGTCCGCGGCCACGTGCGCCGCCGGCTGCAGCGGGACCAAAGCCTTCCACTTCTAGGCTTTGCTGCAAGTTCAACTCATCAGCGAGAGATCCCTGTTTCTTGAGTGCATCCTGCAATTCTCCTCTCAGGGTCTTTATCTCTTCACTGCATCCACGTATCCTTCATTATATTGTGGAGCACTGTGAATTTCTTTGCTAGGGCCGCAACTGCTTGCCTCAGTTTCTGGACCTTCTTGTGCTCCCTCTTGTGCCAAGTCACCTGGCCTCTAAGCTTGGCCTCCAGCGAAGCTATGCTGTTGTTCAGGGTAGCCTGCTGCTCTGTGGGGAAACACTGGGTAATCGGCCGTTCCTGCAGCACTTGTACGTCTTTAGCAGCCTGCACATTTTCTTCCTGCAGAGTTCGCTGCTTCTCCTCGGCATTTTGGAGGTGCGTACGCAGACCTTGCAGTTGCTTCTGCAACCACTGCTCTGATTGAGTGTTACTCCAATGCTTCAAACTTTTCAACTTTCAATCATTTCTTTATTTTTTGTAGCTTGTGCAGCTTTTCCTTCTATTCATTGACGTCAGTAACATCAGAATTTTCTTCTTTCAGCCTTGTATTTTCTCTTTTTACAGTCTCTGTAATACTAAGGGCCTTCTTGTAGTCCTCCTTCCATTTACGCATGTCTGATTTGAGACTTCCGCTCTCCTGCCGTGAGACTTCTATCTCTAGGTTGAGGGTCTGAAGCTTCTTCTGAAAGACTTTAAGATCCATACTAAGACTGAAGATAGCTTTTTGAGAGATGTCCAGCTCCTCAGCGAGACTATGAAGTTCCTTTTTAGAGACTTCTAGTTTTGTGCGGCAAGTGCTGATCTCTTGGTGTGAGGCATCCAGTGCTATGTGGAGAGTATGAACCTCATTCTGCGATATGTCCACCTCTGTCTGTTGACCTCATGGTGTGAGGTATTTAGTTCTGTGCAGAGAGTGTGAACCTCATTCTGAGAGAGACTAATCTCTTTCAGTGCCTCCTCATACTTATGTTTCAGATTAGCAATCATTCTATCAGATTTGCTCTGTTTTTCCAGATGGTTGCATTAGTAGCATTCGCAGTATCTAGCGCAGTCTTTAGATCCTCTAATTCGGTCCTGGCCAAAGAGTAAATTGTGAGCAGTCTTCTGTAGCTCAGCATTATGTTCTCTCTTCAGTTTTAATTGTTAACAGGCATGCCTGGCAGTTTGTAGGGCATCTTCAGGGCTGGTCAAGTGATCGTCACTCACTGGTTCCGTCTCCACTTCTCTGGTATAGTTAGAGGGTTTATCGCTGTCAGCACCAGACAGACTTCTTTGGGTTATACAACTTCTGCCTTGGGCCATCTGGATATTCCGTCATCCTCGGGACGAATTCTCAGTTTCCTCTAGGCTGCAGGGCACCTTGGCCCCCTTTTCCTCTGTGGGATCTGCGGACGTGTCTGATCCTTCCATGGTAATTGGACAACCTCTTTTCTTTTTCCTGTTCTGCATTTTTGCTTTGGACGACTCTGTTCCATCAGGGGTACTGGGGTCTCCTTCTAGGTTTGAAACTTCAGCAGTTTCACAGCATCCACCATGCTTTTCTTGCAATTGCATTAGCTGGCAGGAATTTTCGGGATCATAGAGACCTGTTTGCTCGGTGCATACAGAGTTTAGGCACCTCCACCAACCTAGGGGTGCTTTGTGGGTGCATCTTGTTTCAGGTTCCCCATAAGAGATATCTTCATCCTTATCCTCATAGGACCGGAAGGACCACTCCTCCGTGGGGTAGGGTTCATTACAGGAACGCCACATCCCTTCCTCCATTTTGGTGGTATCAGGTGTATTTTTCTTCCTGACCTCGGGAGGCGCTTTTGCAGCTGTTTTCACTGTCTTTGTAAGAACCCCATCTGGTGGTCTTGCAGGTGGGCAGACTTTGCTTGCAGAGTTTGTAGCTCCCAGAGCATCTCTGTAGACTTTTTCTTCTTCTTTACTTTGGTATGTTTTGAAACATCAACATTACTGTGCACACATTCTTTCTCATCAGTGATACTGGATGTGCACTTGCCAAGTAAAACTTCTGTACCTGCCTTGTGACCACAGCGCATTGCTTGCTGCTGCAGTTCCTTGGCTCGTTGAAAAAAATATTCCTCTGGTTGTTGCCCTTTTCTGGGGCCACGTAGGGATCATCCTCATCATCCAACTAAGTCCTGAAGGGACCCTCTTCCATGTGGCTGGGCTCTTTACACCAGGAACACATATTCTTCCCCATTCTTGCAGAGTCTGTATTTGACTTCAGCTGGTAGCCATTTTAAAATCTCATGGTTTTTTTTTTCACAAGTGGTGGGGTAGACTCTGGTCACAGCATCAGTCCCTTATGTGGGACACTGTCTGTCGCAGTCCTACCAGTCAAACTGTGGCCTTGTGGCTTTCTCTAGTGCAGGGTAGTTTTTCTGCCTGGATATGTAGCCCTTTAATTCTAGTCACTTCTGCACATGTTTTATTGCTCAGATTGTTGCAGGAACTTATGCAGGCAAAAGCACCAACAAATTCAAACGCAGTCTCTGGGGCCCCTTTGAAATTTAAGGGCCACCTCTCATCCCACTTCAGACATCATATGTAAGGCTTAGTCCATAGACACTGAAGACGTGTGGAGGCGCGCTGAGGCTGAGGGAAAGAGGTGCTTTCCCTGGCCTTAGAGCGCGCGCCGTCCGTGGGCGTGTCTGGGGGCGGGCCAGTGACATCACGGAGCTGGTTCGCCCTCATTGGACGAACTGCTCACGTGACCGACCCTGCGCTCCTGTGAGCGGCGGAACTAAAGGTTTGGTAAGACACACGCTTCCGCAAGCGTGCGCGAGCCCCTGCTAAAGCCGCTCTCATTGCGGCTGCAGGGGCTCACTGGTAAGCATGCGCGCGCCTCAGCACGGGTTAGCGCCGCTCCCTGCACCATGTCCGAGGCCTAAGAGATGTGTGCAGAGGTATGCAATGGAGACCTTTTTTAAGGTGAAATTAAAATAAGGCTTTATCGCCTGTTTCTTTAAACAATACAGCAAACAAAAATATACATAAAACAATAAACACCTATCCCTGTGTAAGGGCTAACTTACTTCCCCAGTCCCTCTATGCAAGGCTGGGGGGGGGGTACCTTAACGCAGGTGGCCCTGCAGGTCACTGGTGTCCAGGAAGGTGTCTGCTTGAGGGTCTAGGCATAGAGGTCTGGTCCCCTTTTGTCTTGCTCTCAGAACACAGCCCTCCTTTTCCTTATGTCAGCTTCCTTGTAAGCTCAAGAATCACCTCCCTGTTTCTAAGACCAGGCTTTTTCTAAAAGTACTAATCAGCCATGTGGAGTCTGATTGATTGCCTGTGTGCTATTAACCAACACACTGCTGGGTTTAGAGGAAGTTTCTCTCCAACAGTGATAAGTCCCGGTTACACTTACCTCTTTAGCATACATTAAAAATGTCTTTAAAAATTGTTTAAAAAAAAAAATTGCTACAAGTATTTTCTCATAGTACAGAACTGATTTACTAAAAAAAAAAACGTACACACGTAAGATATTGCTTGAACTGCAGCTTTAAATAGAGCTTATGCATCAAATGTCACCCCACAATGCGCTACACATTGTATTTAACTATTAGCTACAACTAATGCATTTGTAAAACACAAATGTCTAGTACAGTGATTCCCAACCTTTTTTGTTTGGAGGGGCCCTTGAAGTATTTTGAAAAATCCCGGGGAACTCCTATCTGGCAGACACATATTAGGTTTTGACGGGGGTAAATCACAAAATTTCACACCTCACGAGCCGCCTCCATTTCCCACCCTGTACCCATGTATTTATCTCCCCTCCGTCTCACTCACTCTCCCCCCTCGCACATATTTATCCTGTGTCTCTGAGACTGCTTCAAGGAACCCTGGTTGGGAATCACTGGTCTAGTACAGTTGGTCCTCGCTTAACCGACGAAATCCGTCCGGCAGACTGCTGTCGGATATCTGACCATCAGATTGCGGGTCCATGTTAATCCGCGGCAGATAAGCGGTTCCGATGTCGGATAATGCATCTAGCGTACTGCTTTATGCGGCGTCGATAAGCCGTTAAACAGAAAGTGGACCGTAGGATACTGAGGAGCATATACTGTGTTCAACAGATTGGGTTCCTTGGCAAACATAAAGGTAATAAGGGATCTGTCTGGATACCTAAGATGAGGTTGTGTAGAAAGCCAGTGCATCAGAAAAAACAAGTCCTGTTTGGCATAATAAACTGAGGTTTAGGATAAACTCCTTCAATGTAAGCATATAGCATAACAAAGCCCTAATAGGGTTAGGGGACTAATACCTAATGCCAGTGGCACCATAAATAAATAGTACAGACCAACGTCCCATATATCAGAGAAAAAAGGGGTACAGCGACCCACAAAGTGAACTCACTCAGTTTCTCCTGGAGTATCCAATCTCAGAATCTTCATAGGCGTGCCATCTCCCAGGTGATGGCAGGAACAAGTAGAAAAATAAGGCAGTCACTGCCAAAGTAACAGAAGGAGGCTCACGGTTTTAAGCAACAAAAAATAGATTTATTACATAAAAAGTGGACAAAAGGGTCCCCCCTAGGCCACAGCAGGGGTCCACCAACTAGTTTCAGGCAAAAATGCCCTTTATCAAGGGATAACTAAGGTGGCTGCCAACAAGAAGTGACCTCTCGCTCTCACTCAAGCTATCATCGCCATCTTGATTCCTGGCAATTCCTCCTCCTCACTTCCTGACAGGAAGTCAGCCTCTCTCTGGTCCTCATTGCAGCAGTTGGGCTTTAAATAGCAGGCAGTTGCTCCCTTCAGTGCTTGTGCAAAGTACTCTGTACCTTATTCTGCATGAGCCCTGTCTTTGCCTCTGTGTTTACCTGATCTTGCTTGACCTCTGTCTGGAACTGAACACCCCTGCCTCGACCCCGGAATTGGACTTGACTATCCCTGCATCTCAGTACTCAGATCCCAGGCCGAGGTTGGTGTACTATTCCCTACCTCTGCCCTGCGGGTTCGTATCCTGTATTGCAGTCAGCAATGTTACAAAGGGTTCCCTACAATTTAAGGTCATTTTAAAATTGTACCAAATACAGACACATTTACAATGTATCTGATCTCAGATGCGCTATTGGAGAGGTTTGGGGTCCCTTACAATGTATCTGATCTCAGACGCACTATTAGAAAGAGTTCAGGTTCCTACAGTACAATGCATCTGATCTCCGAAGTGCTATTAAAGAGGGTTGGGGTTCTTTACAATGCATTTGGGAGGGTTATGATTCCTTACAATGCACATCAGACAGGCTATTAGAGAGTTGGAGTTCCTTACAATGCATATATGAATATAAATATTATTATATTGTGTATAGTCAATATAAGTTATTATTATATTGATCTTTTCCATGCAACAGATAAGATATTACCACATAATTTCTTAATGAAACTAAATTTACAGAATGTTTCCTCCATATTTAATTTCTTCAGAAAAATATACTTGGAGGCAGAATGTTCTCTAGCTGAAAATGTTGGTTTAGTGTTCCGCGTTAAAAATGAGTTCTCTGTATAATTTTACTGGGATATTCAGCTATCCGCTGCATGTGCCTGCCTCGTTTTCTTTCTGAGCAATGCTGCTGGTAGGGCTGGCACAGAGACAAAAGGCAGTAAATTCCAACCCCCCATTAGTTTCGTTGACCTCACAGCAAAACCCACAACTGGCTAAAGGCATCTAACATCTATCACTGCTCCCAAACCCTAATCTTTCAGGCCGGGACAGCGGCACTGGGCTTTCTCAGATACACATCGTTTTTTTTGGTTGTTTTAATCCAAAATAATGTTTCTGCTTTTTTGTCCAGTGGATCATACTTATGTCAAGACTTCTGTGCATATCATTTCCCTTCCTACTTCTCAATTGTGAACTTCACCACTTTCAAATGTTAGCTTTCTGGTCCTAAAGTGTTCTCTCTGTGCCTTACCCGAGCTATGATCAGCCTCTCCAGGCAAGCAGCAATGGAGAAGTGTAGAAGAAATCTAGCACATTGGTGAGTTGCTTCTCATCGGCTTATTTGGAAAGATACAGGAAACTGACAAAAAATCAGACTGGCAGCACTATAGAACATGCACATAATTTGATTTGTCATGAAACAAAGCTTTCTCTAGTATGTATGTATGTATATATGTATATCCCCCCGCCTCCCCCATTACCTTGTGCTTAGGTCACCATTCCAAACATCTATTCTGTGAGGATCCGTGTAGGACCCTCAGACTTTGAGCAGAGCATTTATATTTGTATTTCACTACTGTTGATTTCACTTATCTTTTTGATTTGATTTTGATTCAGTTGATTATGAAACTGAGCGCTTTCTTTTTCCTTTTTATGTATAGGTACAGTATATTCAGGGCAGCTGACGGGGACAGCCGGGAATGCCTCCTGCCAGTCCACGTGTCAGGAAAAAAAACGCTTACAAGCTATCTTAATTGTAGCCTGCTTGTGAGAGCCAATCAGGGCCTTCCTCATGGGCGGAGACTAGGTGATATAAGCAACTGCACAAGTGGGGAAAAAATGTGTTCAATCTTCCTGGCTCTACAGCTGCTTATACGGTGTATGTGTGTGTCTCTGTCCCAAACCTATCTGCCTTTAGCAGTCCCTCCAAGGCCGCTTGCTGTCTGAGGGCCCCTCCGTGGGCTGTTAGCAGCTCCTCAAAGACCCCCCACATGCCTTGTGAAGGCCCCTCTGATGTCTGAAGATCCCTCCTTGAACTTCCAGATCCAGCCCTCAAGGTATTCTCCCCCTGGCTCCTAGTCCTTGCACTACTCAGCCCACACCTTCTCTCCCCTCCTAGTCTAGTAGAGTGCTTGACCTGCTCATAGGAAGACAGGGAAGGACCTGCAAAGTATTAACCCAAATAGCAACCTGCATGTGTTGCAAAGGCGTTCCCTCTGCTTCCCCCTGTGACGGTAGGGGGTTGCCAGTCGGCATTAATAAAGGTTAAGCCCATCTGGCTGCCCCTAGAACCGTATGTCAAGGGCTGAAGTATCAGCTCTTGGGTCTAGTTGTGCGTCGTGATGTTTCCCTGTCTCTCTGTCCCCATTTTACGGTCCCCTGAAGGAATGTAAGCTAGGGATGCCAGGTATAGTTAGGGTACCTGTTAGGAGATAGCTGCAGGACAGGGACTTTGGGAACGGGAGTTTAAGGGTGGACATCGGGGAGCAACTAGGGTTAAAAACTGGATCAAAGTATTGCTGACCGAAGTAGCCGGTAGTACTGTTACGTTACCCACAAATAGTGTATGATTTGCGGGTACCCAGCTGTACATGAAGACAGGGTGGGTTATGGAAGCCCAATGTTAAGTATAGGGAAACCCTGACCTGTTAAGGGGCTTTTGGGGTTCCCAGTGTCCTAGAGACGTGGGATTTTGGGAGTGTAAGTTTTAGGTGGGATATTTGGGTCAAAATGTATTCATTTTTGTTTATAGGAGTTCGGGGGACGAAGTTACCGGAGGACAAATAATTCCCCCCGACGTGCAGGCATGATTTGCGGGTACGTGAGGTGAATTACACCGGGGCTCTCCGGTGTCCCCCAGAAATGTAGTTTTCGAGCCCAAGTATCCCAGACCCATTTCCCTCAGTTAGAAGGTTCCCCAAGGTCTATACTTTATTGAAGTATGTTTTATAATGTTGTATACTGTATGTACAAATGGCTGAGTCAGCCTGGGCATTTACATAGGTGCCAGGATGTCTGCATAGACATTGAAGTTCAAAGGAGGTCCAGAGAACAGGGGGCAACCCACTGCACACCTTTTTGACTGCCAGACCTGGTGGAGCCTGACCAGCAGGTGGGATATGAATTAGCTGGGGGAAGTTGTTGCTCGTAATCGCATTTCCCATTGGCTAGTTCATATTTCCCACCCACCCGGCTTGGCATGCCCTCTCCTCTGACATCAGCAGACGAACCCCCGTTCTGATTGGCTGGTGTGGAAAAACCATTCCACGCTCTGATTGGCCGCTATTCCCTGTTAGACATAGGACACTGAGGTCTATGTAAGGGGCTGCCCAATCAGAGAGCTCTGTCACTCTTCCAGTCTTTCAGATTTATAGGCAAACTTGGGACTGGGCCCTGTGAAGCACCGGCAGTTTTTCCCAGGTGTTTTGCGCGCAATATCAAAGCACTAGGCATTGAGGTGCCAGGGAATCTTAGCCTAGCTGAGGACCAGTTCTGAGGAATAATGTTACTTGTTCCAGGCTTATTCCAGTGATGTGGAGCGGACAGGGTAAGCCTTTGCTGAAGCTGACGCCTTGCACCTAGTTGAGGCTAGTTTTCCTCCCCAGACCCCCAGTAAGTGTATTCTGTCTGCATTTTGTATTTCCTTTGTGTGTACACGGGTTTACCTGAATAAACCTCGTTTTATTCCACCACCATGTTTTGTCTAGTGAATGATCCCAGAAAGGTATAAATGTGTTAAGTCCTGGTCTCCCATGACACCCTCCCCCCCCCCCCATTCTTTTTCCAACATGTTTTGGAAGCTGGGGGTCTCCAGAGCTGCATTGCGTCAATTTTAATTTTGGGGTCCCTGCTTTTCGAGACTTACCAGAGAAGGTGCGGCCAGTACTTAATTGAGGTTTAAAAGCAATAGGATTCTGAGATGGTTGACGCGTAATGCAGGCAATTTAAACCTCTATTTTGTTTCCCTGGAGGGGACTGTACTGGCGTCACCTTTCCCGGTAAGTATCTTGGGAGCAGGGGGTCCCTGGAGCTGAAATTAACACAGTTCAGCTCCGGAGACTTCCTGCTTCCTATACATGTTAAAAAAAAAATACAGTGCAGGCGGAACTGCTCCTTTAATGTGCAGTGTAAATGCAATGCAAAGTGTAAATAATATGTGTACAAATGTATCCTTCCACAATATTAAACTGCCTTTTTGGTATTTGAGGCTAGAATATAAAGTTAACGAATGCACACAAAATAAGGAATTGCATTTCAAAGCAATCTATTACTAAAGAGCCTAATGATTTGCATATGTTGCTTAAAACCAGAATGTCAAAAGTAAAATAAAGTAATTTTCATACATTGCCTGCATCGCCAGGATAGTTAGAGAGTATAATATTATACTGCTGATTCTCTTACACTGTGTAGGGTCTTCTAAAATGTTACGGTTTCATACCACAGTATGAGGGCTGCAGATACAAATGTGCTTATTTTGTTAAAATATCACTGCAAAAATCAATCACCCTGGAAAATACAAGGACTAGTTAGCAGCAATTGCTCTAGTCTCTATTTGTGAGGTTTTTAATTGGTGCTAGAGATACTTTTATATGTATGTACTGTATGTATATTGCTCTTTAAAACATGTCACAGGAAGTTTAAGTACTGAAACGTAAAATGTTTCCTGCAAATTATAATAAAACTAATGGTAGAGAAAGGTTTCTATAAGAATTAGAAAATATCGAGAAAACTGAACTCAACTTACTCTATATTTACTTTGGCCAATTCTAGTAGATATTAAGTATTAAAGGAATTCAGAAATATAAAAAGGAACTTAAAGCGTGACAAAGTGAATTTTATTGTACTAAAACATTAATCAAAATCAACAAATAACAAATCTATAACCCCCCAAAAAAACCTAAGAAAAAGCATAACTAACAAACCCTGAAGTTTATATTTTATGTCAATTCTTTTATCATGAAAGCAAAAGAAATATTGTTTTAGAAAAGCATCATCATTTAAGGTGTTATATGGGTAGATTTGTCAGCTTCTTGGTACTGTATATCAGACAGATGGCTACATATTTTTAACAGATACTGCATACTCTGAATGTGAGAAATGTAAAGCAAATGACAATACACAAGGTATGGTGGATACAATGATCTTAGCCTAAACCTGCACTGTGGGGGGAAATGCAGCAGTGAGAATTCACAGCAGCTTAAACAACACTCAGGCTTGTTGGACCAGAATTTACAAGCAATCTTTTTCTACATCATCAGATTTCCTCAGTAGACATGCAGTACAAACGCTTGCTGTGTAAAAGTAGATCACAGGCTAATATAACTCCTCGACTTTGCACTTTCTTGGTAAATCATTGATAACATGGGAAGGAAAACATTTAGAACCCCAATGATTTGGAGTCTGGCTGCCAGTTTGCATTTCACCCTTAGAAGTAACATTGGAAAAGCAGCTTTCTGCAGAAAGGGAAAGCTGGACAAAGGCTAAGGACTGCGCAGCTCGTGGGAGGATATTGTTTCCCCACTGCGGATTTAAAGAAGTCCACTGATGCAACCACAGACTTGCATTGACATAGTTACCTATCTATATCAAATGATTGATTATAAGAATTCTTAACCACTTCAGCACCAGGTAATAAGCATGACGCAATGATACCAGGTTGAACTGCAGGCCCCCTAGTGCTACTGGTGTCAATGCGGTTTCGTTATATACCAGACTCCTCATCAGAAACTGAAACCAGTGTGGAATTTGTTACATGCTAATCCCGTTGTCATGTACCTTTTACTGAAACACATACTTACACTCATCGTAATTCCACAGCCTCCAACTACTGTACTGTACTTTGCAAATATTGGCTTCTACTGACTTCCCTGAACTGAAACACAAGCCTTCAGACCGCTGTTTTCCAAATGTTTTCTCTCCATGGCTTGGTAAATCAACTGCCCTTTTGAAGGGAATTCAATATGTAAATGCTTTGTCGACGCACTTTTACAAACAGGCTGTCTTGGCAGTTTGAGAAACGGAAAATCAACAGTAGAAACCGTGTAAGCATACTTGACCTCATTGCCTAATGTCTATCAAAAAAAAAAAAAACACCATGCTTGGTCGATTTCGAATTTGTGAAACCGACACTCAAAACTGTACAGTGCATCTTCGATTGGCGTCTTTCTGAATGCTGACCACACTCCAGCAAAAACTCACTCCGCTCTTGAAGACAGCTCATTTCAATATCTCATCAATCTGTGTCTGCTGCTATTGTTTGTCTTGCATTATTGCTCAAAGTCCCAGTGCTTGCCCTTATTAACCCCCTTCCTTCAGAGATGATAGAGTTTAACAGCAGCATTATCAACCTGATGCAGAAGTGATATAGCAAAACGCCTACTGTATATAAAACAAGGCAAGTCCAAAATTCTACTCAGGCCTGAAAGATATGAGACAGTATGATTAATGAACACCAAGGAGAGGCAAAATCTCTTTTGACAGAAGATAAAAAAGGAACAACTTAAAGAGTACTTTCTCTAACATATGAATGCAGCAAGACCTAAAGAAATGTCTCCCTTGCTTTGGCTTTGTGTAGGAAACATTCATGTTTGCTGAATGCAGAGCATATGTTTTGCAATTGTATTTACTGCACAAGTGCAGTGTATACAGGCCCCTAGTGGCTTAACACACAGCAGCAGATAAAGGGATATCCCAGTACCACCATTAGGTTAAGCAGTCCTTAACCCATCACAGCTCACAAACACAACTGTGTGCTTATCGTGATATCACAAACAATGGCCCTGTTGTATTCTGTGAGTTAATCTGATTTGGAGAACAACAAGGATCTATATTTCTTGGGTAAAGCATGAAGACATCATTTCAGTGGCTGGACTCTGATAAGTGCCCCATTAAGTTCTCCGAAAATAGAGGGTTAATTCATGAAATTGTTTACTTTTAATTAAAAAGTAATGTTAAACCTAATACCCAAAGCTGATTTCGAGCAGCAGACCTAGTAACCTAAGTTAGTTTTTCCTTTTGAATAACCTTTGCTGTTTTTTTTTTAATCACCAGCTTGGCAGTGTAAACACACAGTAATTAATTTCTTTAAGCTCTTTTAAAATGCCTGTTCTCTGCTTATATGAAGCTCATTGTTTTAAACACTTGCACAAAGAATCTCTTTAATAGGCTGAGAGAAATGTCAATGTGTTTTCTTATTGCTCTTATCTACATAACGCATAATGTCCAACTCATCCAGCGACAAAATTAAAATTGGAGAACAGGCCCGTAATCACTAACTGAAGCAGCACAATTGGGGTTGGCACAGAAAATCCACCTCCACTTTGGGGAACTTTGAACACTACTTTAAAAAGGAATCACAATAGATGGTGTGGGGTTTTATAAGTTTTAAGATAGGAAACAGAAGCCATATTTAAAACTGGTAGAAATCCTAAACGATTACAAATGTATAAATCCAGAATGCCGCAATATAACAAAGAATAAGAGGGATGACTGAAGAATGTATAAAGAGCTTGTAGAAGTGTATTGCAACAAAGCATATAAAGCAAAAGTATATCCTCATATCATGGGGGCAGGTGTTTTTAGCACATAGAATCTCATTTTCAGGCTGATCTAAATGTGTCTTCTCACTCCTCCTCTCTACACCCCCAACACTCTCACCCTGCCCATGACAAAACTAAACTTGGAAAACCAAGTCCTGAAGAAAGTCCCTAAATAAATTTACGCCCCCCTTCCTCTCTATTTCAGCCTATCATATGCACACACAAAAAAGCTGCATAGGCTTGCTTCTCTGAAAATCCCTTTCCGGCACATTTACAGCTTTAAGCAATTTTAACTGGGCACAATTTGACAGCTGAATTTATGAAACTGCCCAACCAGTCCATTTCCCACTTTAAAAATACAATAATGGTAGATCCCGTGGGATGAAATTTGAAGAAAACTGCTTGCTGTTATAAGTAGGGAGTCTATAAAATGTGTGTGGAGAGGGAGGGGGTGATTACCTTTTCTCCTTTGTTGGTATTTGTACAAAACAGGCAAGTGGGAATCAACTACAGTAAGTGATTACCCCAGTGCTGTCTACCATGATACGCTCTAACCACATACTGTAAGCGCTAGGCTGGTCTGCTACCCATTCTGATAATACTGGACAACATGTCAAAGATCTACCAATGAGTTTTGGAAGATGTCTTCATCTTCAACTTACATAACTTGCATTGAGTGATCTGTGTTCAAGAAGAAAGGGGAAATATGCTACAATGTTGCATTCATTTGTAGGGACCCTCCCTAATAGATATGAAGAGTTTGACGCTATGGTTGCACGGAGCTATGGCAGGTGCTACGAAATATTATTTAGGTACAAAAAGACAAAAAGGGAAACCTGGCTGCAAGAAAGATATATATATATATATATATATATATATATATATATAGATACAGATACTATATATATATATATATATATATATATATATATATATATATACACACACATTTATATATGTATATATATATATATTTTTTTTTATATATATATATATATATATATAGATAGATAGATAGATATAGATATAGATACTATATATCTTTATATATATATATATATATATATATATATATATATATATATATATATATATATATAATCTTCCAACCTTAAAAGTTTTAAGAAACATGAAAGTATTATAGAACATGAACCAGCTAATATATGGTCTTGCATTGCCAAACAGACCAAATAGGATGTGAGTGAACATATCCCTTTCATATTAATAGCAAGTGTTTGTTAAGGCATGAGAGCACCGAAATGTACCAGGTGTGGAAGACTGTGGTACACAATGAGGAAAGCATACAGGTACAATTAAGACAAAAAAAAAACCCCATAAAAAGATATGGTGGGTAAAAGTCCTTCTCAGAAGTGCTTACAATTTAACAGTGTGTCTGTACAAATACCCACAGAATTTAATTTTTCTGTGAAATGTGCCTTTAGTTTTATGTTGGGAAGTGCATCATATGCTTACAACCCTCATATAGTCATAACAATTATACCTTGAACAATAACAGGAATCAATTGGTTACCTCTATCTTGCCTTGTGTAAATATAAAGCTGATGTGCTGTCCTGATCTTGGGCTCTGGGATCTGTTACCAAAGAGTGACAAACTAAACAGGGCAGATGGACATGCAGCAAGGAAGACAAGTCATTGCTTTACACATATAACCACAGCACGCCCAAATACATTTGTACCACACACAGACACAGAAGAGGGTGTAAAGCACAGCACTGCATGTCATTTGAGAGAACTAGGGTAACCTTTCAATGTATTGCAGGCATCACAAACAACCTGTGAATTGAATGAATCAAATATTTTGGAGGAAGCAGGGATGTTTAAAATAAATGGAAAATTGATGTGCCATAAATGGAAAGAAAATGTTATGTATTCATGTGAATTGTAAGAGCTTTGTTTGATGCTTCAATAAAATAGATACACACTAAATACAATTGTATCCCTTTGGTGATTTGTGTTTTATTGGCTCCAGCGATAGAGTTGATAATGAAAGGATTGGGTAGTCTATGGACACAAACGAATATGACTATTGTATCCAGGAAATCTCAGACCACAATGTTCCCCTGTCACCTCTACAGACTAACATGTAACACTGTGTCATCTCTCCTCTCTCTCTCATCCCACTTTTCTATGCCATGCTCTAACAGCATTTGTATATATTTGTAATGTTGTGTTCTTTAAAAGGAATAGCAGTCTGCACGGTCCAGTATTCATCATTTGAGTGTAATGCTAGATAGCAGCTAACATTAACGTACAGGATGATCCTCACCTCTTCCCACCCTACAGTATCCCATTGCCAGATCATCTTAACCCCTTTGGTGCCATCATATGCATTGCTTGAACAACTATTGTTTTAAAACAGGATGCTGTTCCCCTAAGGCTTCCCAAATCTGCCTATACTATTTGCCAACATGATATCTGGTAAGTCTGCTTATAATGTTGACTCAGTCCCTATTTGTATTAATGTATATTTACTTCAATAGCATATGCAGCCCTTTTCCTACCAGAGCTAACATAAAACACAGGACTGAACCCGCATGCCACCCAAACACAGATCCAGCTGGCAGCCTTCGTCAAACTCCTTTTGTGCCAAGTCAAATGTGCCCTTGTGTAATTCCTGCAATCATATATTTCCCAGCTGGGATATTGATCAGAGAAGTAGCCTGGAGATGGAGTGCAGGTAGATAACCCGTAGGTACTAGTAGGCGTGACATCCCCTCCTCCCCTTCCCATCTTCCCTGTGTAGGTAAGGAGATAAGTGAGAGGGATAGCAATACCTGCTCATGCTCGCAGTTCCCTATCTGCAGCCTCCAGGTCCCTCAAGCAGCTGCCTAGATCCCACTGCTCCAAGTCCTCCTCCCTCCTGTCCTACAGATGCAATCCAGAGTAGAAGAGACAGCTTCTGATCACTGTCCAGATCTGTGGCTTGTCTTCTCCTGTGTCTCCGTCAAACCCAGTAATGGATAGATCCAGCACCATGTGCTCTTCACACACATGGACAGTCGGCTGTAGCACCAACACTCAGACACACAAACACACACACAGAGATTATAAGGGTGCTCTACTCTCCATGGGTTGTTTATACCGCAGATCCGCTTCTTCGTCTGCCCTTACAGTCCTGAGCAACACATCCCAACTCCCAAGGAGACAGGGCAACCAAGAACAGGACAGGGCAACCAAGAACATAAAAAAAAAGTAATCCCCACACCTACCAAAAAAAAGAGTGGCAAACACAAGAGGTTTGTGGGAAGAAAGTGATGGTTTCTTCCGTGGAGGAATAAAGTGCTAGCAGTTGGTTTTCCTTCTGTTTGGTGCTTGGGTTCCCCCTCCCCC
The DNA here is from genome assembly GCF_040206685.1 of Ascaphus truei. Lineage (NCBI taxonomy): Eukaryota > Metazoa > Chordata > Amphibia > Anura > Ascaphidae > Ascaphus > Ascaphus truei. The sequence continues at coordinate 156,713,661 of NC_134483.1, read as the reverse complement.
CATATAAATCCTCTTATGTGTGAACGTAGTGGAAAGATCAGTCACACGAATAGGTTTGCATGTTTATAAAAGGTAGTATTTCATGCATTGTGATCTACAGCCAGGCGCATATATACAAGTGCTCCATGCATTTATGAAAAGTCTGCTTATCCGGCCAGTGGTGTATGATCCTTGCAGGAACTGTTTGTGTGCATGTCTGGATTAGAGAAAAGTGCTGTCAGGGAGAAGTGCTCATCCTGCCAGTTTGTCCCTGCTGCTGAAGCTGCTGCTGCTGCTGCTGCTGGACCTCTCTCTGCCTCTTTCTCTCTGAGTCTCAGGGGCGTGCACACACATCCACACAGACACCACAAGCTACTGCCAGCCAGAGACACAGGGCTGCCCTTCAAGCTCCTCCCACCCTACCTGACTGACAGCTCCCAGGCCAATCCGAGGGGGAGCAATGCAACCTCACGCACAGGAAACCCCCCTGACATGGGCTGCCAATCCCAGAGAAGGAATGAACATGACTCCCCTCCCTCTTACTCATTACACACACATTCTTCTATTCCCTAGTCTTCACTCTTAACCATGTTACACGCACTCCTCAAATGCTCTCACCCCGTTCCCATCCATGTTACACACACACACACACACACACACACAAACACACACACACACACACACACACACACACACACACACACACACACACACACACACACACACACCTTGTACTGCTTAACTCATTTCCAATGTCAGACACACACACACACACACACACACACACACACACACACACACACACACACACACACACACACACACACACACACACATTCCTTGTACTGCTTAACTCATTTCCAATGTCAGACTCTCTCTCTCTCTCTCTCTCTCTCTCTCTCTCCTTGTCTTCTCCTTCACGGGTACACATTCCTTGTATTCCCCAATCACTGTTTACAATGCTGCACATATATCCTGATCATCCTTTACAAAGTTATACTAATGCACACAATGTATTGTAGCTTTACATGGATACCCAAGCTTGTATTGCAACCTCCTTGCATTGTTACAAACATACATGCTTGCTATTAGACACAGTCCTCGAATTCCAGCCTTACTGTTGAGCTAATGCTCTGCGCTCACTTCTCACTTTGTGTAGCACACACACACGGAGTCATTTTATTTATAAAATGTTTTACCAGGAAATAATACATTGCGAGTTAATTCTCGTTTTCAAGTATGTCATGGGACATACTCTCGGGTTCATGGTATTTACTTTTCACAATAAACACACAAACACTCTATGTTCATTTCCCAATTCTTTCAATATATGCTGTAGGTGCACATAAAATTTTTTGTTCACCTTGCTATCTTTCTGTCGAACATATTATGTTATCAATCATTGAAGGTTGTTTGCTGTGCATCACTTCAATTTAGCCCATCACTTCAATTCAGTCCTCACTTTTTAAATGTTAAACACAACTGTGTATTTGAATTCACTCCTTCTTATGATCTTACACACATATCCCTATTATTTACCTTCACAGCTTTCTTACAGTTACTGTATGCATTATTTCTATGTGTCTATGCCTAGTGCCTATATTGCTTCATTTGCAAGGTTCTCACCTGCACCCCTTCCTCTCAAGCTCATGCTAACTTCAATTTTCCTTCCTCCACTCTCCAATTCTGCTTTACTACCTCTTTCTATAATATCAGAATACTGCTTTTATCTTAATATTTACACCCCTTATTAGGTTTGCCAAAACCTAAATACTGTACACAATGGTGAAAGTTGTGACCTGCTCGACACACACACACACACACACACGCACGCACGCACACACACACACACACACACACACACACATCTACCTCTCTCACCTCTCTCCGCTCCATGCTGTTTCCTCCTCTCCTTGGTTCCATTCCCAGGCTCCTGACACCTCCTCCTTATTGGTTGCATTACCCAGCAGCTAATAGGACCGAGGAAGATGCCCAGCCCCCTAGAAGCAGCCGTGCTCTCTCCCTGTTCAGGCAAATCATGCTGCCCCCCAAGCTGGTCGGTCATTACATCCAGAGAGTTAATACCGGACACATACATGTCCAGTATTATCTCAATTTTTTTTTACTGGATGAGTGTCCAAATACAGGATAGTCGGTTCAATACTGGACAAATGACAACCCAACCCCTTATTCTCTTTCACATAGCATACAGAGTCTGGTACAAAAGATCTGTCTTTTTTATTTGCAGGCTCCTCAGAACTTAACGGGAGGTGCATAATATTTTGCTTTTTAGATTTTTTAAACCAGATTTATTGCAGCCCTTCTGAATTTCAACCAGTATTGACGACACTATAGCTCAGACATATTGTAGCACATATAGTGCTCCTAAATTTGAACCCGTTAGGCACCCCATACATGTCACACTGTCCCATGTCTCTGGACTTTGTCCCACGTCCCGGCTTTTTAAAAAAAATGTCCTATTTTGGGGGGGGGGGGGGGCACTTGTTGGCCGCACATGTGTGATTGGCGCATGCCGGCTGCTCGTGCGCATACGTGGCCAACAAGTGCCCATCTCACATGCGCACGAGTGGCTGGCGAGCACCCATCGCTCATGCGCATTCACACATTCACATCTGGCAAGCACCCATTGCGCATGCACGTCGGGCAAGTTGCCAACCACTCATGCGCGATGGGCACTTTCCTTTCGCGCATGCGCAGTTGGCATTTTCCATTCGCGCATGCATGCTTGGCGCTCGCCATTTGTGCATGCACTAAATTTGTCCCGGTTTATCCAGGGAAAAATATGGTCACCCTAAGTATAGGACCTGTTGATACGGTCTACCTTGATGTGGTTGTCGGCTTGAAATGTTTTGGCTGAAGGATTGAACTTATACGACCCATACTTATGAGACGAAAAATCTGAAAATAAACATATAGTAATGAACTAAATAATTTATCGTATTGGATGTGCATTTGGGCTTCTTTGTCCTTGGAACTTAAACTCTCTTCAGTAGCTATTCTACCAATTTGGCTACTAGAATTTTAAATGAGTCAATATTCTCAAAACATTCATACCTTCTATCCCCACTGTCACTTAATTATCTAATTTGAGATTTATTTCCCCTTTCATATTCTTAGTATATATCAAGCTCACAAACTTATTTATTGATCCCCTTTAGTGTCATTAGGCCTTATACATATTCTTCACTCCTCTTTTAGTTCTGGAGACAATTGCAATGCATTGTTCATTACGCCTAAATTAATTGCAGGTCCAGTCCATACTGAAGGAGGAGTCAATTCAAACATTACCACTACTCAATGTCAGACTGGGGTATAAAAGTTGTATCAAATATTGCAGGGGCCGACTTTAGTGCCATAATAGACATTGGTCTTGCTCTTATGTATACACAAGCTAGATGATCATTCAATCATGAATACATATACAGTACACACAAACATACATGCATGAACTCATAGATACATACATTTATTTATTTATAAAATGTTTTACCAGGAAGTAATACATTGAGAGTACATACACAGATCACATATTTGACCTGTGTACATCTGTGTTGCCCCAAAGGCGGATAGCCTGATGGGGCTCCCCAAGAGCAGCTCCCCTCTACACAGGACCACCCTGCTAAGGGTTAACATTTGCTTGTACTTTGTGGAACATCAACCGCACCCACTGGAATGTTAATGAACCAAGAAGACAAAGGTCTTTGCATTCACAGCTGCATTGAATCTCAACCACTTCAGTGTTCATCTGCGTTGCCTCAAAGGCAGACAGCTTTTGGTGTAGCCGAAGGGCAGCCAAAGGGTGTGAGCCATTTGCTGTTGTTCGCTAATGTTTGGTGATGTTAAAGCTTCTCTATTTCAATCTGAAACTCACAAGCCCTTTATCCCTTGTGTCCAATTTTCAAACTCCATCTGTCTTTGAAATGTCTGTGAATTGACTGTATAACCCTGTTCTTTAATGTAACCATGTATTTTTATAACTCTGTGCCCAGGACATACTTGAAAACGAGAGGTAACTCTCAATGTATTACTTCCTGGTAAAACATTTTTATAAATAAAAATACAGGACAAAGGTTTAATACACCGCTCGCAAGCGGTCCCACTTTTCACCTCTGCAAAGGTCCCTGAAATGCACAATATCTCAGCTAAATCCATTCCCATATACCAACTGTCACAAACAGCACACAAGTGGGCACGTGACTTAGATATGCAATCAGGGTTCATACACACTTCTACTCTAGCCAATTCACCTTTCGCCTGCACATACGTCCATCCATACTTATACATGTAGATACTATTAGAAACAGAGGTAACCAACTGAGATAGACACATGCATGCATTGATGGACACAGATCAAATGGACACTACTGAAATAAAATTTGCAGATACTGCCACTGTTTCATCCAGTCTCTGAGGCTAACCATGATTTTGCGAATGTGCTGATTATCCTGGCAGACTTGGCCAGGTTGGACTTTGAGGACCCACCTAAAACTGTGGCCCACTGGGCTACCTATAGATACTTAAAAGGCCAGTCCAAGCCTTTCACTACTCCCAGCATTTATTTGTCTCTCATTCCTTGTTATCACTTGTGTACAGTATGACCATTGCTGCCTTATCTCCATGTAAAGACATCACAATGTTCTGTCTTTTTTGGTATATTATGTGCTTCCTGTTTGTGTTCAGCAAAACATATCATGGACAGTGGCAGGCTACAGTCATGGCATATGGCCTTGATGCATCCTGAGTGGGCTTGAACCTGAAACAATAATACAAATTTCAACAACAATTACAAATACAATGTTACATGTAATAATGCTACAGTGATCCATACCACCCATACCATTGGTCACAAAGTCAGATAAAATATCAAGATTCAGATGAGTGATTTTGGCTGAAAGTTAAATTAAAGATGTTTGCAGCTCGTATATACTGGCCTGTATATACATAAATAAAGTCACATGTATAAGAAAAAATGTCCAACAATATTGAAGCATCCATCAACCAATTTTTCTAAACCCAGGGCCATATTTACTAAACAATGCTATGCCACAAGATACCTTCAATACACCTACAGGGCCGAAAGGCTTTTTACAGCCCAATTAGTCTTTTTGGCATAGCATTGCTAAATGTGGCCTTGATTGAGCCGCACTAATTTCTGCTTTAAGGACTTTTAAAAAAATGCATTGGTAGAATTGAATATATTTATAGATAAAATTAACAGGTTTTGGTTAAAAGTATTATAATGCACAACCCAAATGAAAAACACAATAATCACAAAAAGAGAGACAACTGGTGCCCAAGTACAGCTGCTGTAATCACCACCACAGCAATTGACATGTAGAGGATATAGTAAGATGATTTGATGCCCTGAAGTTCCCAAGAGGGCCGAAACATTGGCGATGCCTTTTGATGCATCTGCAACCTGCAATAAATCAGGGCATTTGCATTGTAACCTGGTGTGTCTGGCTTCTCACTATAGCCATTTCTCAATGGCAGCCATATTTCCCCAACTCAGAGTTGCCAAGAAATAAAAACTCCATTAGTGAATACTATGTTTAGGGAGAAATGCTCATTATTAATAATAGCATGTTTTTGTATAGCGCTGCTAGTTACACGTAGCACTTTACAGAGACATTTTGCAGGCACAGGTCCCTGCCCAGTGGAGCTTACAATCTATGTTTTTGGTGCCTGAGGCACAGGGAGATAAAGTGACTTGCCCAAGGTCACATAGGAGCTGACACCAGGAATTGAACCAGGCTCCCCTGCTTCAAACTCTCAGTGCCCGTCAGTGTCTTTTACTCACTGAGCCACTCCCTCTCATTATTACTTTAAGACCTCCACTGACAGAAAGGATTGCAATGTAGTGCAGACTTCTCCAATGCTTACGACGTGGAAGAAGATAGTGAAACTAATTTGAATGTGATGTATAACTTTTATTGAGTGCAATGTTTATTGGCTCATTACATTAGCTCTATGTGCATTGGTCTTTATAATAATAATAATAATAATAATAATAATAGGATTTTTCGGTTAGTCAAATAAATTCTTGACTAGCTGCATAATGTCTCAGGTGAACGAACACCTTTATATAGCTAAAAAGTGGAAATTACCTAGAGTATAAGAAGCCAAAGTCACTTTAAAGTGGCGTTTCATTTATTATGAAATCATAGAAAAGAAAAAAAATTGTGAACGTGTAGTAAGAAAATCTTCTTGTGGTTTTTGGATACCTGCTTCCCAAGCAGAAAAAACTGTAGATGGTTTGCATCATGTTTCAGAAGAATAGAGAAAAATAAAATACTGCTTTTCACCCTTTAATGCCAAAAGCAACGTCATGAATAACTTGGCAATGGAGTTAATTAAAGGACTTTATTGCAGTTGGAGGTAGGATTGTCATTTTTTCTCCCCCATTCCTCTCATTTTCTTCCCCCCCCTCCCTCTTATTTTCTCCCCCCCCCCATCCCTCTTATTTTCTCCCCCCCCATCCCTCTTATTTTCTCCCCCCCCATCCCTCTTATTTTCTCCCCCCCATCCCTCTTATGTTCTCCCCCCCATCCCTCTTATTTTCTCCCCCCCATCCCTCTTATTTTCTCCCCCCCTCCATCCTTCTCATTTCCTCTCTCTCCCAGATCCCTATCACTTTCTCTTGCCCCCTCATCCATTTCACTTTCCCCACATCCCTCCCATTTTCTTTCCCCCATTCCTCTTATTTTCTCTACTCCACATCCCTCTCATTTTCTCTACCCCAATCCCTCTCATTTTCTCTCCCCCATCCCTCTTATTTTTCTCCCCCCAATATCTCTAATTTTCTATCCCCCCATCCCGCTCATTTTCTTTTCCCCATCCCTCTAATTTTCTCCCTCCCCATCACTCTCATTTTCTCTCCCCCATCATTCCTCTCATTTTCTCTTCCTCCCACATCCCTCTCATTTTCTCTCTCCCCCAGATCCCTATCACTTTCTCTTGCCCCCTAATCCCTCTCACTTTTCCCCCCATCCCTCTCGTTTTCTACCCCCCCCATCACTCTCATTTTCTCTCCCCCAACATTCCTCTCATTTTCTCTTCCTCCCACATCCCTCTCATTTTCTTTCTCCCCCAGATCCCTATTACTTTCTCTTGCCCCCTAATCCCTCTCACTTTTCCCCCCATCCCTCTCGTTTTCTACCCCCCATCCCTATCATTTTCTTTCCCACTCCCCTCCACAGAACACCCACAACCACAGAACCACAGAAAAATGCACACAGACAGAGGCACACACTCATAGAGACTCACAGACAGACACACCCCTCACCTCTCTTTGCTCCACACTATTTTCTCCACCTTGGCCACACCCTCAAGCTCTTGTCACCTCCTCCTGATTGGCTGCATCACGCAGCAGCAAATCAGGATGGAAGAAAATGCCCAGCCCCCTAGCAAGAGCCCTGCTGGAGAAACCCATGCCCCGAAGTCGGTCAGGCCACTACGTCAGAGAGGTAATACCGGTATACACATACATGTCCGGTATTACCTCTCATTTTTTACTGAACAGCTTGGCCAAATACAGGACAATCCAGTTAAATACTGGACACCTGGCAACCCAAGTTGGAGGTGCTTGTTTATTTTTTTTAAATCCAGTTGAGTAAGCAAAGTGAACGACTTGTGAATCTATTTTTAACAAAAATATGTTTTCATGATGTTTTAAGAGCAAACATAAGGAAACATTTAGACACCGTCCTGCCCCCATTCACAACTATGAAGTAAAGCCAAGAAGCACATGAATGCTATTCTCCTGTTTCCTGATCATTTTCCCTGATCCATCTATTTGATTCAGCTTTCCCTTTCAGGCTGTGTTCCATGAGCAGGGCTCTGGAATGTTCCCATTAATACAACACCCGCTTTTCTCCACACCTCTAAGTGCCTCCCTTTTGAGTCACAACCGTGAGACTAAGTTTGGCTTTCTACACAATATATCCGTTTTTTTTTTTCTGGCCTTAAGAACAGCATGACTCTTTCCTCTCCCCCTCTTGCCAACATTACAGAACTAATCAGAAAGAAATAGGTTTCCTCCCCCTTAAGACAGTCCCACACAGTGAATTCCTTGTCTCAGATTTCAGATTTGAGCAGTAGTAAAAAGAGCAAAAGGAGGCCCCGCATAACAGCTACAAAACGTGATGTTATTAAATCATTTCATGTTAACTGCTTCCTCTTATTCCATCAGATTGTCACCATTGAAATATACTGTATTATAAAAACTAAAATTATTCTCACAACGTCTCCTTATTCTCACAACGTCTCCTTATACAGTATATATATATATATATATACTGAGTTAAGTTATGGTGAGTAAAAAAAGTGACAAAAACCCTCCACAGGAAAGCAAATATGCAAATATAGCTGTATGCTCATCTGCATGTACCTGCCTAAGACATGCAGATGAGCATACAGCTATATTTGCATATATATATATATATATATATATATATATTTTTTTTTGCTTGTGGTTTGTAAAAAGTTGTAACGTCTTTACCATTTTTAACATTCATTTCAGTATTTTAAACCAGGTTTCCTAGTAACCCTTGGGTTTGCCGGGCATCCCTGATTTCCCAGCAATTTTCTATTCATTTGAAAATTGTTTTAAATACAGAAGAATTTACCATGCATCTGATCACAGAGTTGCTTTTAGAGAGGGCTGGGGGTTCCTCAGAACTTCACGTAGGGTTCCTTAACCAAAAAAAGGTTGGAAACCCCTGTACTAGTCCATGTAACGTAACATTGAACCATTTAGCAGCCAGAGGGTCTAGCAGCGCACAGCAAAGAAAGGGTTAACACCGTCACTACAAGCAGGGGTGCAATCAGACGTTCTGATTGGGGGGTGCAGTTTTTATCAGCCCTCGCCTTCGATGTCGCGACCTCCCGTGACGCCGCATCCCATCGATGAGGAGGGCTGCTATCCTAGAGAGGCCCCGCTCCCTCCCTCGGCAATCAGTTTCATTGCTGTGTGGAAGAGCGCGGGGCCTCTGTAAGCGTGATACCAATTGTTGCGGGGTGCAAATGCATCATTGCACACCCCCCCCCCCTGGTTGCGCTACTGATACAAGAGGGATTGTGCTTTTCAATGTGTTGCAAGAGTCCCCAGTAATGTGAGAGTTAATAACTGTTCAAAGTTGAGAGTAATACTGTTGCAGTTATACCAAAGTTGCTGTTGGGGAGAAGGGACAAGTTGCGAAGCTTAAAAAATCACGACAGACATAGTTCAGCGTATACTTCATTATTTCTATCTTTATTTTGGTTCGTGTCTGCCGTCAATTTGTATGTGTCCATGGGGTAGATCCACAGAAGTCCATTAAATGAGGGGTTAGAACGTGACATTACCTAATTAGGTAACAGCCGTTATTTTTCTTTTATTTAACGGGTATCCTCAAAGCTAATGAAATGCAAAAATAATGTCCGTTCGGCAAAGTATTAACTGTGATTTTCATGTCTCAGAGATGTGTTTTCCAATACGCTGCACATGCGCATGGGTCAAATGTTAAGGCATGTTAATAACACAGCGCTATACACATATATTATCTTTAACTGTTCATGCAATGTCTTTAATATAATGTATAACCCTGCTAACTTAATGTAACCATGTATTATCATAACTCTGTGCCCAGGACATACTTGAAAACGAGACGTAATTCTCATTACTTCCTGGTAAAACATTATTTATAAATAAATAAGATAAATAAACAGAGATTTTCATGTGCATTACCAAAAGCTAATGCAAATCTTGTTCTAATATCGAGAAATGTAACAATTTTAGGTTTATAATGTAATAATGCCTGTACCATACATCCCTGAACAATATAAATTATTTCATTTTTATTAATGTACAATTAAAATAATTAAAGGAAGGACATCGTTCATTTATTTTAATTGTACATTACAATACATTAAATATGAATTAATATTGTTCAGGTATGTATGGATACACATTATTGTACACCCATACTTTATACAGTCATTATTTAAGTAATAATCCCTGAAGAACAGGGCAATACTGGCCAATAATGGAAGAGTTGAAGGCCCGTGGCGAAGCCAAGGAACGTTAACCCAGCCAGGGCAATAATGGCCAGTAATGCCCTGTTCTGAGGGGATTATTACTATTATAGGCTAAATGTAGGCTTTTTTCATAAATAATAGACACTTTTGTATAGTTATATAGATTTTTTTATTAAAATATAATGGTAACTACATTAAACCACCTCTATATATAGTACACTTACACTTCACCTATCTATATCCACACTTCCCCCTCCACACACACACACACACACACACACACACACACACACACACACACACACACACACACACACACACACACACACACACACACACACACACACACACACACACACACACTGCAGCTCTATACACACACACACACACTCCAGCTCTACACACGCACACACAGCAGCTCTACACACACACACAAACTGCTGCTGCACACAAATTCTGCTGCAAATGCTACACACACATACAACACAACAGCACACCACACACACACAAACACTGCTGCTGCTACACCCATAAACACTGCTGCTGACACACACACAAACACACTGCAGCACAAACAAACTGCAGACAGCCACTTACTTACTTTGCAGCTATACACACACACACTCTCTCCCTCCCCAAGTCAACTGAATCTGTCAGCTCTGTTCATGGAGGGAGTGGGAGGAGTCACTGCCTGGCTGCTGCTTCCTGACCAATCCCCTGCCCTGTTTCAGAGCTGTTCCTGCCTCCTGACCAATCCTCTGCCCTGTCTCAGAGCTTTTCTGACAAAAAGAAAAGCTGATTGGCTGGAAATAAACACATTACTGAATGAATAATGCCCGGAATTTTAACCAATCAGAGAGCAGGGATTTCAATAATGCCCGGAATTTTACTGCTTTAGCCTATAATACATTATATACAGTACCATACTAGTTCACACAAACATATCACCTTTATCTTTGTATGACATATATAACTTTTTGCAATGAAAGGGTTAAGTCCAATACTCATGACATTGCTTTTAGGCTATTGCCAGAAATAACTCAATGACAATCAGGGTCTGGATGTGAGTAACAGCAGCATTTGGAAGGTACTAAACATTGTAGCCTTATTATCATGTGCTAACATGAACGTAGGTCTGAGGATCTCCATTCTTAAGTAAACTGCTCATTACCATATGATTTGTTATTTGTAAGGAAAATGGCACAACATCGTTGTGCTAAGCACCCTTGCGGATATGTTTTGCCGATATGGGTACGTTAAATTGACATTGACGGAGCGTTAAAAAATGTGTGACCTCGTGAGGATCTATGTTTCTGTAACAGGAAAGCACTACAATATTTCAGATAAGATTCATTATTTTTTTTACTTGTATTCACCAACCTTCAGTTTTCCGCAACATAGTTTATTGTAAAAGAAAGGTGGAGGGCCCAACTCAGCAGAGCTTGCATGCAAAACAATGTGCTTAGTGTGTATTCTGTACTATAGAAAACAGAAAGTTATATTTGAAGAATAGATTGGACCCAGTAACCATCCATGAAAATTAAAAGAGACTGTTAGCAGTAAGACTAAACCTTTAACCATGTTGTTGCTAGATTGTCCATGGCATCACAAGGAGACAAATATTTTGGCATCAGGATCACCTGATCACTGGCATACAGTAGCAACAGAAGTAAAGCAAACACGGTCTAGGTGAAGGGTGCACAGAGAGATCATACCACCTCCCAGCAGATAAGATATAGTCACCAGCACTAGCACTACACATTTACTATTCCCTAGCATACTGTTGCAATGAGTTGGCTCTACTTCTCAACGTCAGTAATGAAAGATGAAGTCCTCCTCTTCCAAGGTCAAAGTTCTCAGCCACAATCATCCCTAGACACATACAAAAATGATATGACACTTAGTGAATATCATAAAAGTCATCAGTGTCTCTGCCCTTGTGACATCCTGTAATGCACTCAAAAGGTTAACATCTTGTTCTAGCCTGGGTACACTGCAATAGAAGGGTCACTTCCATATAACCTGCTTGGAGCCTCATCTGGAGGTAACCCTACTAATGCAATCTTATTTCACATTAACACCACCATTGTCTTATAACAGATAATACTGTATAACAGCCTCTACTAAATGTGTTCTGAGCGAAGGAGTTAAATTAGCTGAAAATGATTGCCATGAGAAGCTTTTTTTCACATTTTTACTACATCCTACAATTTGTTTCAATATTATTGACAATTCTTTCAAATCATGATTGATAGTGTGGAACATACAGAGGTAACAAAATCACAAGCACTAGTTAATCAAGGGTGTTAGCAAAGCGTATCTTTGAGTTTATGCACAAAGCTGTTTGCCAGAATCCATTACCCAGGTACCCAGAATTTATTGAAATTGCAAGAAAGGCATTGTCTATGCTTAAACAGCATTAAAATGCTGGTGAAAATCTGTAAAGCAGTCAATTGTACTAAAGTGGACACAGAAAACTGTGTTGATACAGAGACCAAAGATTATACTCTATATTGTTTTCTTTTTCCTTAATCCAATTTTGTTCCTTCCTTCCTCCTAATGAAGAGATTTGATTACAAAAACGAAGATGTGCACTGTTGAAAAATCAAGCAAATTTGTGTATCTTGCAACAATAATGGGATACAAAGTAGTAGAGTAAGGCATTTTTTTGTTTTTACCAGAGGTATGCATAGTGAATTCCAACAGACCAAACAGGAAGCATCAGCATTATGCTCAAAAGATACTTTGAGATAATCCAATGCAGCATTATTTGCCTTCTGGCTGTTCTTTTGAAGAAAATGACATGCAGCAAACTGTGACAAATGGCAATACCCAATAAAATCCCCAGTAGACTTCATATATTCACTTGATGGCTCTAGACAAAAGCACAGAAGCCACCATGGTTCATGCGAAATTTCACTTTTGGCATGTTTCCTGTGGGTGTTGGAAAAATAGACTGTTTCAAAAACAACTCCACCTATTATCTATGTGGAAAAAAAAATCAAATGTTTTTTTTCCAACCTTTGAAGGCATTCTGGCAATTTGGAATCATCCCAAAACAGTACTAGTGGGTTAAAAGAAGTTATAGAAAGAACAGGAGGATAAACTCCATTTACTATACCTTTCACATTTCTTTAGTGTGACTTATCATAGCAGTATATTGTAATTATTTCTAATTAATATATGACAAGCTGTCATCTGAAATTTTGTAAGTCATTTGTCTAGCAGCTTCAATAATGCATGCTGTGGATTAAATAAGGATTACAAAGTGATTAGGAGACACTTTTTGTGTTTCTTATTTTATGTTACAAAGCTGTTCTTTTCAATAATCTCCAGTAAACTCTCTGTAGGTGACACACACACACACACACACATACACACACACACACACACACACACACACACACCCAAAACTCTTTGTTGTGTGGGTTGTACCTTTATAAATCAGTACAGTTGAGTTTATACACATTTTTGATTGAGTGTATAAATTACAAAAATGCTATTACAATGTAATCTTAGTTCCTCTGTGCTTTCTAAGGCCTCTTTAACATGCTCATTACTTGACACATAATATATTGCCATTTGTTCCCTTTATCATCATCTTTATGTGTTATAGAGAAGGCTGTCATTAGTAACGTGTTGAGTTATGTTGTCATTCTTAGGTTTCTTTTCTAATAGGTGTCAGTGGGAGTGTGCTGCTGATTATTTTATTACTGCCAAAGTTGTCTTGACACCCTTGGGTTCCACTGGGAATGAAGTTGAGTTTGGGATGAGGAAAGGGTTACAGATAATACATTAAGGGCAGGAAGAGGGGGGTGTTTGGTGTGGTATTTAAGGATGGGCAGGCTTGTACTTACTCTCATCCTAAGGCTGCGTCCATGGTACCTCAGACCGCGTGGACGCGTCCGTACGCTGAGTGAACAGACTGCATTAAGGCAGTTATCGCGTACATGCGGCGTTCGTGCTCTGGCGCATGCGCACGGAAGCAGGAGGGGGCACGCGATACACGAGAAATCAGTTAAGCGTGTTTGGTTTGCCCAATGAGGGTGAACCAGCTCCGTGACATCCCCAGGAACGCCCCCAGGAATGCCCCTCACGGCCCGAGTACTATGGCCAGGGATAGCACCCGCTTTCCCTCAGTCTCCGCCCGTCTCAGCACGGGCTGCGGCATCATGTCCGCAGCCTAAGGTGGCGTGCTTGAGACAGAATTTGCCCCCTCCTCCCTATTTTGAGGTTGGGAGGGTGTAACAGGGGACTTATCCCTGTTCAGTAATGTGCCTTTAATCTAGCAGTGTGGTAGTTAATTACTAAACACCACCCGCCTGATTAGATTGCTTACAAAAACCTGTCTGTTCAGACAGGAAGTAACTCCTCCCTAGCTCTGACTGAGAGCTGACCTTTGGAGAGACAGAGCAGAGGTTCTTGAGTCCCAGGAGAGACTGACCAAAAGAAACCCAGATCTGTGGAGCTGACGGGTCTTGAGCTCTGCACAACAGAGCTGAATTCAAGACACAGGGAAAACTACTACACCTGAAGCTGAACCAGGAAGTGAGATTTTCCCTCCAAGAAACAGATAAGACTTTTATTCTTAAGAGACTGCTTATATCTGCTTATTTCATGTTATATGTTTTGGGGCTGCGAGAACTGCTTGACTAAGGGAGATGTGAATTATTGCATAGTGTTTCACTAGAAATACCCCCAAGTGAATGGAAGCTTTGTTCCCCCCCCTGTGTTTGGATAATTTTCCTGATGAAAAGGAACAGGCACAATAAAGCCTATTATAATTTCACATTATAAAGCCTCCTAATTGTGTACCTCTGTGAACGTCCGTCTACATATGGTGTCCGAGGTGGGACAAGAGGTGTCTTTGTAGTTAAAAACGACCGGAGATTTTTATGTGAATTTTTTTTAATGCTTTTTGCCTACAAGCAACTTAGAAAAAAAACAAAACAAAAAAAAAACCTCTCATGCAGCAGAGGCAGAGTTAAAGGGACACACCACTGAAACCACACTGCACTGAAACTTACAAAAACCACGGATGGACTCTTTTCCCCAATCCCAAGAGAATGCTGAAGCAGGTAAACCTTTAATTGCCTATCACAAAGTATAATACGGTCATTGAAATAGGGGTTTTGCATTCCAGCCATAGTCAGGGTTCAAGAAGTGAGTCAGCCCTTGAAAAGGGAAAGGTTTTTGTTGTTTTCAAAAGTTTTGCTGAAGCAGTGAATACAGATGGTGACCCATGAGGGGTACTGATTTTGCAAATAAAGGTTGCCACACCGCATAGGGCTACCAGCTGTGAATGGAGTATATGCAGAAAAGTGTGAAAATTGATACAAAGACTGTACTGAAGCAGGGGAATTTTTAGCAAACAAATGCTGAGTGTAAAATTGCCCTATAAAGGAAAAAGGTTTTTCAAAGCCAATTGCTGAGTGTTGAGTCACCCTGCCGGGAATGAAAGAAATAGTCCACTGCAAAGAATGTTTTTTTTCTGCAAGTAAAAAAGTCTGCCTATATATATCTTCGGAGCAAAAACAGACACCCAAAGTGTGAAGTGTGAAGGCCATAATACCCAAAGATGAGATTGAAAATTACTGAACTCAGGCAGAAAACCAAATTCTGTTGCTGAAGCGGGGAGATTGCACCCTGCAAGAAAATGGTGTAAAGCAAATAGACTTTTTTTTACCTTGCAACTGCACAACTTGTATACCTGATAAAAGAAAATGCATGCACATTACTGCTGATATTAAAAAAAAAATTATCCAAGAAAGAAAAGTCTACAGAGATGCCTGTGAGAGCTACAACCTCTACAAGCAAAATATGCCCATCTGTAGGACTACCACAATTGGGGGTTCTAGCAAATACATTGGCAACAGCTGCAATAGCGCCTCCTGAGGTCAGGAAGAAAATTACACCTGATAGCCTAAAAATGGAGGACAAGATGCAGCGTTCCTGTAATGAACCCTACCCCACAGAAGAGTGGCCCTTCCAGTCCAATAAAGAGGAAGACATCTCTTACGGGGAACCCGAACTGAGTCACATCCACAAAACACCCCAAGAATGGTGGGGGTGCCTGAACTCGGCACGAACAGAAAAGACCGCTCCCTTTGATGACGAATATGATCAGCAGGAGACAGAGCGGGAGCAGTGGATCACCGAATATTTCTGTCAGCTAAAGCAGCTGCAAGAAAAGCCTGGCGTATATAATGAAGCTGCTAAAACTTCAAATGAAGATGGAGACCCCAGTATCCCTGAAGGGACGGTGTCATCCAAATCAAAAAGGAAGAAAAAGAAAAGCAGTTCTTCACTTACCGTGGAAGGAACAGACACGTCCGCAGATCCTGTGGAGGAAAAGGGGGACCGAGTTGCCCTGCAGCCTAGAGAAAATTGAGAATTCGTCCCACGGTTAACCGAATATCCAGAGGGCCCAAGGCAGAAGTCGTGTACCCCAAAGAAGTGTCTGTCCGGTGCTAACAGTGAGGAACCCTCAACTAGTCATCCCAGGGAAGCAGAGCCGGAACCAGTGAGTGACGATCCCTTGACCAGCCCTGAAGACGCCCATAAAATTGCCCGGCATGACTGTGATCTGCTCTGTGAAGAATTGGGAAGAAAGAGAAAAAATAATGCTGAGCTACAGAAGACTGTGCTCGCCATTTACTCTGCGGCCAAGACCGAATTGGCGGATCTCAAGAATGAGCTAGATACTGCAAAGGCTACTATTTCCGCCATGGATGAAAAGCAGAGCCAATCTGATAAAATGGTGGCTACGCTAAAGCGGAAGTATGAGGAGGCACTGAAGCAGATGACAGTCTTCCAGCAAGAGGTTCACACTCTTCGTATAGAGCTTGATGCCTCACATCATGAGACCAACAGCTGCCGCACAGACCTGGAAGTTTCCAGAAAGGAACTACACAGTCTCACTGAGGAGCTGGACATTGCTAAAGAAACTACTGTCAATCTTGATACAGATCTCAAAGTCTCTCAGAAGGAGCTTCAGACCCTCAACCTAGAGAAAGAAGTCTCACGCCAGGAGATTGTCATTCTCAAAGCAGATGTGCGTAAATGGAAGGAGGACTGCAAAGAAGCCCTGAAGAATACAGAGACTGAAAAAAGAGAAAATTCAAGATTAAAAAGAGAAAACTTAAAACTGAAAGAAGAAAATTTTCAGTTGACAGAAGAAGTCAAGGAAAAGTTTGACGCAGAGCACCGACTGCAGAACCAACTGCAAGGTCTGCGTACACACCTCCAGTATGCTGAGGAGAAGCAGCAAATGCTACAGGAAGAAAAACTGCAGGCTGCAAAAGAGGTACAAGCGCTGCAGGAACGTCTGAATACCAGTACGTCCCCACAGAGCAGTATGAGGAGCTAAAGGCCACGCTGCATGTCTTCAGAGCATCGTTGGAAGCAGAGCTTCAATACCAGGTGACTCTGTATAAGAGGGAGCGTGAGAAGGCTCAGAAACTGGAGCAAGAGCTGGAGAGACAGAGAGACTGTTCCATTCCCTTGAGTCAGTACACCAAGGAGAAAACAGACGCAGCGGCAACCTTGACGACAAAAATTACAGAGCTCCAGAATATGAAGGAGACTCTGATACAGATTTTTCAAAGGGAAAAGTCACTGTCGTGACGAAACGCGTCAGGGCACGCTACCACGACACTTACGTCATCACGCAGTGCGCGCTTTACGGCCGGAGAGCGCATGGAGCTGATCTGAGGCTGAAAGAATCTCTTTACTGCATGGACGCTGAGAGACTTTGTTCCCAATCACCCGACTATTGCTGGAGGTGAACCGGAGGGACTATATACCATCTGAAGTGTTCCAGGACGGTGTGGCCTTGCTGGTGGTGATTATATATATCACAAATTGCCTTTTTATCTTTTACCCTTGTGAGTGTCCTTAATCCCCTTGTCCTTTTTATTGATTAAATGTACTGTTTTTCACTATGGGACGTGCGCTCTCTGTTCTTCTTTATATATATATATATATATATATATATATATATATATATGAAACATAAAAATAAAGCAAGAAAGAAACATTTAAAATACAAGGAAAAATTAAAAAAATGAATAATAAAGAAAGCAAAATATAAAAAGAGATGGAAGAGAGTAGATATGAATAATAAACATGGATTCCGCTTTTTGGTGTTTATTTTTTGGGGAAATTTTCATTTTTCCGGTGTTTTCATTTTATAATTTTTTTTGTTTATCAGTCTTAATAACGGAAAAAAATTGACACAGGTTTGAATTCAGTCTTTATCTGTGCAGTTTTGTACATTTACATACTTCCTTTGTGTTGCCTTTGTAAACTATCTGTGGCTGGCTTGCTAGCTACAAGCAATCTAATTTATTAAGAAATTCAGTTACGGTTTTATTGATTTTAACTGGTAGTGCAAAATGGTGGTGGTTTTCCGGTAAGTTAAATGTTTCTAGTTCATGGTCACTGTCACAGCTGGTGGGAGATGACTGGTCAGTTTTGCCTGGATGGTGATCTTTACTGGATGTTAATGATGGTTCTGGGGAGGCAATATTAGGTCTCGCCAAGGTGCAGTGAGTCTCCAGATGTCCTCCTAAAAGGGGTCTCTGATTTAAACCCAAGCGTGCTCACTAGGCCCGGCGTGGTGGTGAGCAATTATGGGATTTTTGTGACTGATGGTGGGGTTATATATTAAACAAGTCCAGGTAATATTTAAGTAATAACCCCTAAGTACAGGGCATTAAGGGGCAAATAATGCCCAGGATGAAAGTGTTGCCAGAGTCAAAGTAAAAAATGAAATGCACAAAAATGGTAATTAGCATGGACTTCTGCTTGAAATAATTAAAATTAGTTCATAGTCACTTTTTAATTTTGACCTGATGAAATATATATATCGTTGCAATGCAAGAGACCTACGAATGTTTTGAGATATCAAAATATATTTTGATTCCATTCCTGATCTTCAACCATGCTCCAAATTTCTTTTTACTTGTTTTATGTGGTTCATTTCCATAAATGTGGTTTGGTTTCACAGTAACCTTTAGCAGTATTGCACCATGGTTTCACCGGAATGCAGAATTGCACAAAGAGAGTAAATAACCGGAGTAAAGAGAAGGACCAGCATTTCTAAGGCTACCAGAAAAACTATGTTCTGTTTTATATTTTTGTTTTTAGGTCTGACACATGCAAATGAGAACTTCATGGGGGTCATTCACTCAAGTTAAAACTTTTGAATAACTCATTAAAGATGTCACTTTTTAAAATAAGCATATACTTATCAAGCCATATTAACATATTGTGTTTTCATTTAGCAACTGATCCACATACATCTATAGAACAATGGAATCTAGTGCATGAAAACTCTCACTGTTATGGGTTTTGTTTTTCACTTTACTAACTCCTGTACTCCATCAGCGCTCTGTAAGATCTTGGACATTGTACCGGAAAACTATCTACACACTGGAAAAGGTTATTGATCTATTTGTCAGGCGGCGATTAAGTAGCTGGCTTACAAATAGTTTTCGCATCTTGAATAAATTAGCTCTTATTACAACATACATATATGGCAGATATTCAGCAAGAGCTTTTTAGTTAACTTTAGACTGCCAAGTAAATAAGACTCTTAGGGATACACAGCTGCTGTCCAAAAATAATCAAACATATTACCTAAAATTGAGCAAGTGAATGGACTGCAGGTGCCTCCAGTTCCGAAGTGTTCAATGACATGTACCACAATATCAGGTTTAATTATTTGCAGGGAATACATTTTGGCATATGACTACAAATGAATGCTGCTTGTCTCATTAGAGATCATTTTAAGTTGTGTGATTGCCCTGTAAAGTCTATTGATATAATTGATGTGTACTTTGTGTGAACAAGACAATTTCATTTAATCTCCTTCAAGATCCAGCTAACCCAAATGATAGAAACGGACTTTTATCATTTAGAAAGTGCTGTAATAAGTGGTGAAGGATACAATACATACAGTATGTATCCCATACAAATGTTCCCTTTTGTTTTTAATAGAATTCATGTTAATAATTAGTTAATCAAGCCATAATTGGTTGACAAAGGGTTTTGTTTGCCCAAAATGTTGAGTCTCTTCGCTAAGCCTGTTCGGTCTCGTTTATATCCAAATATATTGAACTATTTTTTGTAGTTTTTGCACTACTGATTTAACACACTGATTTTTATTGCATTTTTTATTATTCACACTTGATGCTATTATAGCACTTAGATCATAGGTAGAATTTCTGCGATTATTATTTGTTGTTCATACAATTTTGGAATATAATTTTATTTGAAATTTAATTTGTGTGTTTTATCTTTGGAATCATATGGTCAATTCTGCGTATTGCTATTGCTATTGCTAATTGGTTGATGGAACATTTTATCCAGGCCTATTTATTGTTAAGAACCGGTTTAATAAATAGTCCATGTTCTAATGCGTTTATCATATAATTCCCCTTTTCTATGTCAGGCTGAAAAGACGGACATAGCACAAAGGGTAATTTTGAAATACTCCAAGTCATGCCCTTTGCATTACACACTGGAGAGTGACTGCTTTCTAAAGATCAGATGGGCTTCCAAAGGAGCAAGCTTTATGAGAATACATTCCTACACCAGCACAGGCAGCTGAGTTGCTAAGGAACAGGATGTTGATGCACTTTTTATAGTTCACAAATTTTAAATCTGACATTTATTTTGGGCATCCTAAAACAACCATATGATTATTAACCTTTTGCTTAGTTATTATTTGCCACTTTTTGGATTTGGACAGTTACTAACTGGTGGATGAGTATCACTACCATGTTTTCATCATTTTTATTATTCTTTAAAATGTGTATATATATATATTATTAATTATGTGTTGTTTGTACCCTACTATTTGTACACATCTGAATCTGTATAAACCTGTGTAACCTCTGGTAAGAGGTATGCAACACACACTCACACAGCCTTCTGTCAGATTCCTCTCCAGAGTGCACTGAACATGTGAGTCATGATGAACATGGCAGCAGCCAATGACAAAGACGGTGAGAGAGGAGGGACTAAAGAGAGAGGAGCCTTTAACAGGCACCAGCAGACCATGCGGGGCAGTGGGGAGGGGGGGAAAATGGCTAGAGCCTGAGCGATGTCAGGACTGACCGTTGGTGACCGAGAGTGAGTCAATGATCCGCTAGAGTGACTGGAGTTTGGCTGGAGAGAGTGTGGTCGACCACCCAATGGAGCCCAGCAGAATGGCCATTGAAGAGCAGTTGGAGACATAATGCCATCAGAGGGGGTCTTTCACGGACGCAGAGTAAAGGGGAACTGAAGCGTTTTGCGAAGTACAGGTCAGCTACACTGCTACAGGAAATAATAGCTTCAACAGTGTGCTGGCACCATTACACAGGCCTTCAGACCCAGGATTTGGAGGCCATAGAGAAAGACAGTGACACACACCCGCCGAGCCTTTATTGGGGAGTGTTATGTTTTCTATGTAATGTGAATGTGGTTAATGATCCTTCTGTGGAGGATCATGATGTACCAGAGCAGCCAGTTGTAATCACTTTATAAACACCATTGAAATACAAACATTGCTGTAGTCTGCCTCTCGTTTGTCTGACCTAGGACCAGAGGGGAATAACGTATAGGAGAAGGGCTCGGGCCCCCACTACAGCAGAAGGTGTCAGTCTGAGGCAAAAAATCATTTTCATGTATAGTGATATGAAGAATTGGTTTTCAACACAGCAACAGTGTTGAAATATTATTAAGAAGAATCAACAAATATCATTATTTCTCTCTTTTCTTTGGAGTGCTGGGGATCATATACATTTTATAATAATTAATAAGCAATATTGTTCATTTATATTGTCCATTATACCAGTGGCATTAATTCAAGTTTATGCACTGTGAATTATTTTGCTTCAAACTTAGCACCTTCAAGTTACAATTGGAAAACTCAATTAAAAAACACCTTTGTGCTAACATTGCCTTTTAACAAGTCTTTTTATACTTCCATCAGTAATGTTTGCCTGTTTATGATGTTCTAGCCCAAACTCATTTGCTTGTAATTTTTTTCTAGAGTGCATAAAATGCCCAAAGCTTTCATCATAGAAAATAATGGTTATGCTATCTGTTGTGTAAATACATAAAATATACATAAAATAGGATCACTGAGGAAAATGTAAAAAATACAATATGGATGCTTCAACAAGAATGAATAACATTCAGTGAGGTGTCCTTTTTTTTACACCATCCCGTCTCTTGCGTTCTGCTCAAGGATGTATTTTCTCTACCCCTTTTGTATCTAAAGCCCTCTCCTGCCTAAAACCTTTTTCACTGACTGCCCCACACCTCTGGAATGCCCTTCCCCTCAATATCCAACAAGCACCCTCTCTATCCACCTTTAAGACCCACCTTAAACCACACCTGCTTAATGAAGCATATGAGTAGTTCCGTGGCTAATACTATACACCTGATACATAAAGTTTGGCCCCTTGCAGACGCACTTACCAGAACGCCCTCCTACTGTCTCTGTACGTTCTTCCTACCTACCAATTAGATTTTAAGCTCTTCGGAGCAGGGACTCCTCTTCCTTAATGTTACTTTTATGTCTGAAGCACTTCTTCCCTTTATGTGTTATTTATATTATTAGTTTTTTATATGATTGTCGCATGTATTACTGCTGTGAAGCGCTATGTACATTAATGGCGCTATATAAATAAAGACATACATACATATATACATACATACATACAAGACCATCACAAGATAGAATATAGGAACTAGACTTCTTGTTGGTGGGTCTAATCTTTATTTTTCAGACAATTTTTGAAAATTCTAAATAAATACATACAAATTATTTTACATACCTATTTCAAATGAGGCCTAACATAAGCAATATGACACCACCGACCTTTATACATTTCTTCTTCCTTTGGATAGAATATTCAAAGGAGGGGACGTGCTAGCCCCAGCATGTGTACAAAATACCTCTAGAAGAACGCGAATGCTAATCCATTAAGAAAGAAATCACAAAATGCTAAAAAATACACATAAAAGATGTGTCTATTTATTAAATATTGCAGAGTTCTAGTAGCCATATTGATTGTGGAGAAGAAATTGTTGCAAGCTGTGATTTTATTGCAATATTCCCCTCATATTTTCCACTCCATTTATTACATATGCGTTTTGTGGTAGATTTTTTATACGGTCACCCAATTCCTGGGTAAAAAACAACTTTAAATAGTGACTCCATTAGATGTGACTTACAGCTTTTTGTTGACGATCACCATTATCCACATCAACAATTGTCGTTAATGATTGACTTGCCAAGAGTTTCCTGACAGTGGCTATCTTTGACCACAAAGTGGAGGGAAAATATCTCAAACCAGTACTAGATGGCTCTCAGATGATGGACTGAAGCCTTTGGCAGAACCTCGGGTTCAAATAATGAAAAGTATACATATCACAGCAGACTACTTTAATAGACATGTTTTTAAATAGATTAGATCTGTATTAAATACTGGGAAATTGGCATATTTTAAAAAGCATTTTTTTCTATCTATAATGGGTGTAAAATGTGTCAATTGTGCCATCATGGCATGTACAGCTTTCTATCTGGCCCCCTGTATAGAACCAGCATGCTAAGGGTTAATATCTGAGTTTGTTTACTGCTGTGTTTCGTCAGCCCCACCTTGTGGAATGTTAATGACCCACGAGGACAAAGGACTTTGAAACCACAGCTGCATTTAATCTGAACCACTTCAGTCTACATCGCCCCAAAGGCGGACAGTCTTTGGTGCAGCTAAAGGGTGCGAGTCATTTGCTGCCATTCGGTGATGTTTGGTAATGTCAAAGCTGCTCTAGCTTCAATCTGAAACTCACCAGCTCTTTTATACACCGTACCCAATTTTACAGCTCTAACTGTCCATGAAATGTCTGTGAATTGACTGTATAACCTCATTTAATGTAACCATGTATTGTTATCATAACTCTGGGCCCAGGACATACTTGAAAAAGAGAGGTAACTCTCAACTAATTACTTCCTGGTAAAATATTTTATAAATAAATAAAATACCTATAAAAGAATATAGCTAACTAAAACTGCTTAAAAGCATAACATTTACATGTTCCAGTTTAGAATTAAAGATACATCTTTTTAATGCAGCAGTCCACACTGCTTGCATTTTTTTTAAATACTTGAACCAGGGGGTTCCAGTGGAGCTGACCCATGGTCCCTCGATGTCCAGGGACCCTTGGTTCCCAAGCCCAAAGAGGTTTATGGGCACAAAATGGTCATAAGGCTGGCACAAAATTACCACATTAGATATAAAATGACTCTCACGGGCCATAGAAAGTTGCAGTCAATGGAAGATGATGTTGCAACTCTCTCTTTGTGACCCCCTCCTCTGTATTTATCTTTTTTTGTGTCAAAACCAGAACAAAGAAAAGACAATCATCTCGGGAAACCGGTGGCCCCAGAGGTCTTGGACCATGGATAAGATTCGGGGGAAGTTCGTGGTTCGGGCAAGATTTAAAATAAATAAACAATTTTGGGGAGGGGTGGGGGAGGGTTATTACTGCTATAACACTGTGAGAATATGTACCAAAAGGATGCAAATTGCTCCAAAACACGGTACAAATATTTTCACCTCACCTGAACACAGAGAAAGACTGTACCAGTTACAGGTGAAACTTTTTATACATTTCATCATAATAATGTGCTGACTCTTTCCGCCTCCAATTCCTCCTATAGCTACTCCCCAAAAACGCTCATGGCGCAAGCGTTGCAAACAGGCAAAAAAATTTAAGCAAAGCATCTTGATACATGAATGCAGTCACGCAGAATAAAATATTATGCAATTTGACCGTTATGGAGCAATGCTCCAATTTGTGATACTTAATACATATCCTTCTATGTATTTGAGCAAACGATGTGCGATTCTGAGTGTAACGGTGTTTGTGAACCGGCCTGACCCATCCAATCTCACATTGGCCCCTGTGGTCTAACCGGCCCCCATTACAGTGTGGTAGTGTCTGGTGGTGCACCTGTTGGCAACAGGACTCCTGAGTCTCCCGCATGATGGTGTATGGGGAGGACCCGTCCAGACAGGCAGCTGAGGTAGTGTGCTGAGTCTCACCTAGTTCCAGTGCAGCGCCTCCACCTCATCAGGGTCCCTGCGTCCGCAAGGGGATGATCCTGTTGAGGAACTCCTCCGTGGTGCTCCTCTCTGTACATTCACTCCACACATGTACACGAGAGGTTTTGTGAATGAGAACATCTTTATTGGATGATGTGGGCTAGCTGCCCCTCGCAGTATATTCTTAGCCACTCATTCTGCAGTCAGTGCCTCCCTTTAAAAGGTGTCTCTCTCCTTAGATAGGGATTCCCTATCACCGCAGGGATCACTGCCCTGTGCCAGGTCCCTGGACACAGTCTCCTCTATGGTTACTATAACATAACTTTCAGTCTCTTAGGCTAGTACTTGAACTTGGGCTCCTGCCAGAACTCCTCCTCTTGGCAGAGCTGAACGTAGATCTGTGCAGAACTCTTGCAGAACTAACTTTAGACTCAGTGCTGTGCCTTATGTATACTCTGGAAGCTGACACACCTCTGACATCACTAACCATGGAGTCAGAGCATGTGACCACTCCCATCCATACACAGGGCACTCCACCAGGGTGTGAGGGCAAACCTCCATAATTACTGCTGGCATGCCCACAACTTACCAGGCCTTACTGTCAGCAGGAGAGATGACTGTAGCCATTTTACATGTCCGCTACATGAGGAAAAAACAAGTGCTCTATATGTAGCAAATAAAAAATCCATTTGTTATTGGGATGTTTTTCTTTGATACATCTGGTACATATTTTAGACTCAGAACTGTACCACTTTTATAGATCCCATAGTTATTTCCTAAATGTGTTGTGCAACTGTAATACCTATGGTACATAGTGCAAAAGAATATGATAGCAGTAACACAACTCATTTACACAACAGTGGTTTTAACTCCCAGCATGGTAGTCCTTGAGCCACAGCAAAAGAATATATTTCTGAATCATATTGTGTGCTTGTTTAGTTGTGGAACGGAAGAGCTTTTGTTTCATGGGGGAAAAAAATCAAACAGAGAGAATGAAAGGTCTGGCATGCCAAAAGAGGTAATATTTCCAGTGCTTAACAGCGTTCACAGAGACTAGTAGCAGATGCAAGTATACCCTGGGGCAATTTATACAAGTGCAACTTCTAGCAAAACCATTCTCATATATTTATTCCACTTGTGCATGCACCGCTTATTGTAGTCTGAATGTTGCAAGATATTTATATTGCATAGAAATCACCCGAAGTAAAAAATATGCCCATTACAGATTCTACACTCTATATCAATATGTACCAATTTGTACTAAATTCTGATAACTGCCCCCTACGCCAAAGAAAGGGATGGGGAGATGTTACCATCTTCCAAATTCCAAGGAAAGGAATAATTATATTTTTCATGCAATGTGCCATTATTTCTCTAACATTCCCCAGACAATGGCTGGTGTTCTGCTGGCTTTTCATGGTTTATACAGACTACCTGATTTTTGAACTAAAAAGGTATTTTCTATGAAAATATTTTCATTATCCCAATTAATGCATAAGGAAATGTTAGGAATTTCCAGCAATTCCAGCAATTCCAGCATTGTTTTCTTTAAAATGAGCTTTCATGTGCTGGTCATTATAGCTGCAGAAGCAGTAACCGGAACCCCCTACGGAGGTAAGTATCTCAGGAAGCAGGCCCCCCCGGAGCTAAAATTAATGGGGTTCAGCTCCAGCGACCCCCTGCTTCAATCCTATGTTAAAAAAAAAAAGAGAGAAAAATAATGAAAAAAAAAACGGCCAGCTTGGATTGCCTCTTTAAATGAATACAATTTATAACAGTGGTTCTGGTTATTAACATAAGGCACATTCCTTGGGGGATCTCCCTTTCCAGTACATGATGTAAGGATCATATGAATTGAAATCCTGCATTAAAACAAAATAGCAAGACGTTCTGTAGGTTCAGCTAAAGTTTGTGGTCACACTTACAAAATGAAGAAACTACCAGTTACATTTTGCCAACTCCCAGTTATGGTTTTGGACACCCAGGGCTTAGTTTATTTTGCTTTCATACATTGCAAACGGCATTGTAACAGAACTCATTAAAACGTAGGAGTTCTGTGCTTAGATGCAGTAGATTATGAACATTTACGGACAGGGGGCCCTGCAGGGCATTGCAATTGCTTTGACCATTGCCTTTATAATGTGTTCCACTCCTCTGGCAGTAAAGGGTTTTCAAAACATTCTGGTACATTTAATTTAATTTAAAAACAAAAACGAATTAGAGCCTTCTTCAGTAACAATACATAAATAAATAGGCCTAGATTCACTAAAAGGTCGCTATTGCTGCATTAAAAATGTGTTACAAAATATTGACATAGACGTATTATTGTTTTGGAATTCCACAGCATTGACTAATTTACGTAACAATAAATTAGTTGCTATATTCAAATCTCATTTTGCATACGCCAAAAAAGCAGGGACTCAGTATTAAATAACGGTAGTGATGCAAACAAGTGTTAACTCATAACTGTGTTAATCAGTTCTAGATAGTGTATGCAATTGTGTGTGTATGTAGGGGTGAGAGATATCCCACTATTTCTTCCATAATGAAATGTCATAGACCTTTTAACAAAACCCTCTATTCTCTTCCCTAATTTCCCCCACCTCAGGCTCATGCCTTCTCTCTTCCCTCTCAACCCCAGGCTCATAATTTCTCTTTCACTGGGGGGACAGGGATAGGGACTCTATTCCTTCAGCCCGTAATATAGTGTGTGCGGTTGTGCACGTGCCGCACACTTATTGTGTGTATGCTGTGAGCGACACAGTGAGGTATTGTGTGTTTGTGTGTATGTATGTGTGTGTGTGTGTGTGTGTGTAGATTGTGTGTTATAAATACGTTTATAATAAATAAATATGTTGGTAAGAATAAATTATATATTAACATTGTACACACATACACACGCACACATTACAACGGCGGTAGCGGCGCAAAATCTTTATTTTCCCTGTCTTCTCCCCTGTCGGCCGGCTCTACGCTCACTCTGTGCGCGTGCGCGGTTCTATTATAGGAAGGCTGACTAACCACAGCCAACTATAACTGTCGCACGCGCGCATGGTGCAGCAAGCGCGCCCTCTATAGAACAGCCCTTACATTTGTCTTCAGACCAGTAACTTCTGTTGGCGGCCCTGTGTACAGTATATCCCTTACTTAAAAACAAAACAAAAAAACTGTGGAACTTTAGTAGGGTTAGTATAGAGGTAATAAGTACCTATGAGAACCATTATATCATACATGACATTTCCTTTTCTAAATATAAAAGAATCCTCATTTCAAATGTCTTCAATTTAATGGAAACTTAGAGATAGCAGATAAGTTGTTAGTAGACGGCTCCCAAACAGACACTACACAATGTTAATGAAATCTGTCTGGTCATTTAGAAGTATTGTGCAGAAAAGTGTTTAACGTTTCCTTTGTCAGCTGTAAACAGACCAAGGAAGCTAGTTTTGGGGAAGAATACACTGAATGAAACACATCTTTGTGTCTGAAAATCCCTCTATAATGGCCCTGCAAAGTAATTTTACAGCATAATAACTTTACTGCCACGTCTATAAAAATAAAAACTGGGGCTTTGTCAGATGTCTGGGCTAAAAGTTTCATTATTCATGTGTAGAAGATACTGTATGCAGTTTTTGTTATTATGCATTGATTTATAATTCTAAGCTAATACCCTGTATCCATATAAATCTGAGAATTGTACCTGCTAATATTAACCAAATATATTTGGTGCTCATATATTTTGCAAGTGTCCCAGTTCTACCGTTCAAACAATGGCTTAAAAGCAGCAAACCCAAACGGTGTCAGCATTTACAGTATGTTACAAACTATTTTGCTGAGACCCATACAGATTTGTCTCTTTGGTAATGTACCAATGTAAACTCGTCAAACTTGAACTCTTACCGTGCCTATTTTATAGCTACAGATTTTTTTGTTGTTGTTCTTCATATTAAATCTGCCGTTCAAAACTGGAACACTTCCTGAAAATAAACTGCAATAATAAACAATAATGGAAATGACTCTTTAATTGCAGGGTATATACTGTAAAAGCCCCAAACATAACTTAGCATATTGAGGCTGGCTAACCTGGCCACACATATTACTCTAAAGTTATAGTTTAAACAGACCAAGCCAGATATGAAGGGAAAATAGTGCAATTTATGCCAAAAATGTGCGTTAATTTGCGAGCACACACATAGGAATCTTGCTTCTTACATTTTGCGAAGATTTCTTTGGAGCAGAGGCTGTCACCACCTAAATCTGGTGGCTGGATTTATATGCCGCAAATAGAGAGGAAAACTGCACCAGTGATAGGCGCAGCTTTTGATACATCTCATTATAATTTTGTACTGACTTTCTCCTCCCCTAACTTCCTCCTATAAATACTCCCCAACATGCTCATGGCGCAAGTGGAATTAAATGGAGCACGAAACAAAGCAAAGTACCTTGATACATTGATGCAGTCACAAAGAAAAACAATATGTAATTTTTGGAGCAATGCTTAACTGTGTAACACTCTGTTTGTCTCTGCGTCTGTTCCCTTCTATTCTCCCTCTCTGTGTCCATTGAGGCTCTCTCTGTACACTTTTATCTATTTGACTGTCTCTCTGTCCATCGCGTCTGTTTGTCTTTCACTCTCTGTGCCCCTCACCTCTGTCGCTTTCCCCCTCTCAGAACTAGATGTAGCCAGGTCCCCTCTGGCTCCCCGGTTTCCCCTTTCTCCCTCACTCACCCTCGCTCCAGTAGGGGATGCTGCGGGGGTGATCGCGTTGCCGGGGGCTCCCGGCGACATCAGCAACAGGGTGCCGCCATCTTGTGCGTGTTCGCGCAAGCGTGGAGACTCACGCATGCGCAGATGCGAGGCGGCGACCATTACAGTAAGGGAGATAGGCTTGCACATGCGCAGAACACTAGAGGCAGCAGTTTTAGGAGCGCAGGGACTGCCCACAGTTGCGCAGGCTCAGTGGAGAGTAGTGGCGGCCATTACATTGTCGTGCATGCACAGCACAGATCGCGCACGTGGCCCCAATGTTAAAGAGGGCCATGGAGGACTACAGCCCCCAGAATGCACAGAGGCAGACAGGCCACCTGATGCCAGGAAGCCAATAGGGCTTGCAAGCTTCTCCTGCTGGAGAAGATACATTGTTGCGCACAGACCATGCGAGTCAGTTGGTGCTGGGATAAGGTAGAGGGAATTGGTGTGTGTAGGGAGCAGTGCTCCTAAAATAGGCCAGGTTACCCCCTAGGCCCAACTCCCCTTCAGTTTGTGGCTGCTCTAGGGAAGGCCCCTGCAGTTACGGACTTTTCCCTGTTAGCAGTCAGTTTAGTCAGGGACACAGCTGCAGTGCTGCATGCTCTGACAAGAAGGGTCAGTGTGCAGGGAATCATTCTCTGCAGAAGCAGAGACAGAGACTGTCTGAGCGGTGAGCTCGCTCAGAAGGAGACCATCCACCAGGAAGAGAACGCCATCGCTGAGACTTCGGCGCTGGACACAGACGGGTCCTCTTCAGTTCTGCGGTTCCCGGATGCAGGAGCACCGGGAAGGTACTATCCAAAACACCAAGTGTACCATCTATACACCTCATCTAAGGGCCGTTCTATACAGGTTGCGGCCGCGCGCGTGCGCGTGCATGTGCCGCATGCTTTTCCCTGTTATAGAGCCGGGAGATGCAGGTACTGTGTATGTGTGTATATGTGTGTGAGTATGTGTGTCTGCATGGGTTGTGTGAGTGAAATAAGTCCTAAATAAGATTTTTTAAAGAAAAAAAAAAGTTTATTAAATATTTTTTTATTTTAATTGTGCAATCATTGACACACGGACACATGGACACACGGACACACACACACATCCATACAAACACACATCCACGCATATATGCATACATACATACACACATACACACATACACACACATACATACGGTAGCGGCGCAAAATCATCTTTTCCCCGTCTTTGCCTCTGTCTGTCGGCTCCCCGCTCCCTGCCGTGCGCGCGTGCGGCCCTTGTATAGAACGGCTGACTAACCTCAGCCCTCTATATCTGTCGTGTGCGCCCACGGCGTAGCACGCGGCCGCACTATAGAACGGCCCTTAGTGGGCAGCGTTGTTCCACACGTGGGTGGGGTTGTGGGACTCTTGGGACTTTTGGGTAGAAGGACTTTGGGAATACTGTGTGGGGTTATCACCCATGAGGAGCAGTGTTACAGGGTGACACTGAAGGTTGCTGTTGATATTGTGATGTGATATGTTTGTGTTCTGTTGCATATATTTATTTTTTGTTTCTGCATATATAGTAAACCTGTTTTATATATACCTTTGATGTATGTGGTTTATATATGTGGGTCCTGTGTTAGGGGTCATTCTACCCATAGAATCCTACACAGCTGGAGGCGCTGTTTATGTAAGATCGTTCCAGAGGATACACCCCAGGCTCTCACTGGCGGAGGTTTAGGCCACCTGTGAACATGGCAGGTAAAAGCAGAGAATGAGAAGTAAATCTCTAAATGGTGCTTCCAACATCCAAGAATAAGTGGTTTTAGCAATATAACTGACAGGTAAAAGCACCACTCACCTGGTAACATACATATAGGTTCCCCTTCACACGCACTCTATCTGTGAGTGGAATATGTGTTACATAGAGATGGACAAACCAGTCCAAATCTGTTTCCCGGCACTCTGCAGATTGTTTAGATCAAATCCGTCCGTCCTGTCCCCCGTTCCCCCCATCCCACCCCACACACAAAAAAACTCATCTGTGAGAGGGAGAACATCTGGGAATCTGGCCTTGCATGGTTGATGGTTGGGAAGCACTGATATGTATCATAATGCTAATTTTAGGATTTTGCTAAAAAGACATTTCTCATGCACTATTATAGAAATATGTATTCCATTTCAGGTGTTTGTTGAGACTGGTTCGACTCCTCAGGCGGTTGGATGCACAGATAGGGTTAATTCTGCTATTGTAGATAAGTTTGAACATAAAACAAAACAGGATCATATCATTTTAGGACGAGAGGATTAGGTAGACATGAGTTATTTTGCTTTTTCCTGCTAATTGTAATTTTACTCACTTCACTTACGTGCCATAACTGGCTGCCCATTTATCTATGGGAATAAATTACCCTACAACTTGTTCTCAATTTCTCACAGAGAAGGACTTTGTGCACTAAAAGGATAAGAAATTAAAAGGGAATGTTTTGGGCAAATACATCTGAACACCATTTACATTATAATGGGCAGGCTGCTTTGGTCTTTTGCTTTTTAATATTTAATTAATGTGTTGGAATTGAGATAAGAATTGGACTACATAAGGTATCCTATGACTGATGTCCTGTATTTCATGATGAGAAATATTGAAGTCAGTGAGAGTCAGCAAAAGTGTTATCATAGGCTGGCAGCAGATCATGTGTGTGATGGAGATATTCTACACACCCTGAATAGAAATGTGCTGTAGTTTTTATAGTCGTACTCTATACCACTGTACAACTGTGACCCAGTAAATGTCTGTTTTATTAAAACTTTAAGCCATTTACCATGCCTGTAAATGCATTTTTTGTGTCATGGCTACCTGCTTCTTTTGACAACCGCCAATGCTTTTAACTAACCCTAATAGTCTACAGAAGTGACCGTACATGTACTTGCAGCTACGTCACTGGTCACAGTACCAGAATTGTTGGGTGTTCCAGCAAAACTATTTAGGTATTCAGTTCTTTCTTTATTATTCCCTTTGTATAGTAATCTCTATACAATGCTTCACATTCATTTCACTGTCCAGCCAAACATGAAACGCTGCTGTGAAAGCCACTGTGTTCCAATTGCAGTTCAAGTTTTGTTTCAGGTACAACTTTTGTTCCGATTGCAATAATGTGATATACTGCACCCAGATGGTAAACGTGGAAGTCTTTTCCAACATTGCAGAACGAAAATAAAACTTTAACAAATTATCCTTAAAAAAAAAAAAATATATTTTTTGAAATGATTATCTCATTAAGCTGCAATATCTCTAGTTAGATAATATAATAATACACAGTGCAAAACAGCTATTTGTTACATTTTCGAAACTGTTAGGCCATATGCTATACACTGAGCCATGTAATTAACTATTATTCATGTCCTGAATAAATTACATACATGGGTGCCCTGTCTTGCGGAGGATGCATATATGTTTCGGAAAAACAAAAAATAAAAGCAACACGCCACCACTTATTTGTGTTGCAGCAAACAAGACTGATAACTGCAGTCAGGTGGATCTGTACCCTGGGTTCATTCACTTATGTATTTTTTCTTAATGGGACTAAAATAGATATTAATGTGAAAATGCATTAAGACGTACAATTAAAAACACAGTGTTGTGTAACCAGGTCCTGCGGACTTAAAATATGGAAGTATATTGAAGTTGCTTACAGTATCAATGTCATTTGAATGCAAAACTTGGGCAATACAGAGAAAAAAATAAACAGTACCTCACTTAAAGCTGCAGACCAAGCAATATCCTACATTTTTAAAATATATTTTTTAAATAAATCAGTTCTGTACTATGAGAAAATACTTGTAGTGTTTTTTTTTTTTTTAAAACAACTCTAAATGAAAATGTGTATGTATCATAATGTAACAAGCATTTTTGTTTGTATAGCAACCATTTACAAAGTCACATGCCCTTCCTCTTCTGAAACAGGCTCTGGCACACCCCCTTTTTTTTTTTTTTTAACCCTGCCCTCTCTCTAGCAGTGCCTCAATTGTATCTAGTGACTGCCTGGTCACATGATCTTCCCCATAGAACTTTGCATCTTTTGTCCTCTTCCTGTCCTCCATCTTTTGCACTGACAGCCATTTAGTGAACCCCCGAGCCGAATCTTTGCCGATCGATCAGAGAAGAAAGGATCTATCGGCAACTTAGCTAATTACTTATCATTGTGTGGGTTATATTGATGAACATATTAAAGGAATTTTTTTTTAAAATGGCAGCTTGGACTGCTGTTTTAACCTACTGCTAAACCTAAACATTTTGCAGGCAAATCTGGCAGTGAGGGAATTCATTTGAAAAATGTTCTTTTTTGCACCTGTTTTGCCACTAGAAAATGAAAATATCCAACTGAAGCACATATTCAATATGCTGTGCTGGGAAGAGAGCAAATATGTTCAAATGAATAGTAATAGAATCTTCTCTGGCACCGGGACGTGGCTTCACTGCATATTGAATGAGGGCCTTGGTGGGGTACAGGCAAGAAGCATGACACTTGCTGATACTGAGTGGTCTTTGCCTTTGCTTGCACCCCTTCTGAGAGTATTATTATTACCGTTTATTTGTAATGCGCTACTTATTCCACAACGAGGTACAATGGGGGTACAGAGATTTGAGAATTACATCAACAGAGTTACTAACAAATAAGGACAAACAGATACAAAGAGGCAATGTACCACGCTATAGGAATGTAATTTTTTTTAAAAGTGCCCCTTCCCCCAAATAAAAAAATGCAAAATAAATCTAGAGTTTCCACTGGGGTTCCAGAGTCAGCGGCCTGGTGACCCCCCCCCCCCCACTCACACAACTCCTCACTCTCACTTCCCACTATTGCTCTCCCCCTTCTCACACTCCCTCACTCATCGTCTACCCCATCTATTTCTCTTTCAACCACCCTCCCCTCCTTTCTTACTCTATGTCCCTCTCTTACCCTCACATCTCTCCCCTCTTTCTCTTACACTCCCCTCTCTCATTCTTTCCCTCCCTCCTCTCTCACTCCTCCCTTCACACTCTCTCCCCCTCCTCTCTGACTTTATCCCCCCTTCCTCTCTCCTTCTATCCTCCACTCTTCACTCACCCAACCCCCCTCCTCACAATAACCCCCCCTCCACAAAACCCCCCCCCACACACACACTCACGCCCCCTCCTCCCTCATTCAATTCCCCTTCACAGTCACTAAATCCCCCCCTCCACAATCAATGCCCCCTCTCAGAATTTTACCTTGGGCCCAGAGAGGGGTGGTGAAGAAGAGAGCTGCCTGCAGCGCTACTCCAGTCGGCTGTTCCAGTCAGAGTTGGCCATGCGGCATATGGGCAGAAGTCGGGGCTGAGTTCCGGTTCCAGCAACCAAGTAAACCAGCGGGTGGGGGAAATGGCAGCCTGAGGCTATGCTCGATGCCGAGCCGCAGTGCCGGTTGGGGAAGTTGCTGGCGCCGGCTTGGCTCCCCACAATGCTCACTGTCAGCCACAAAATTTGGGCTCAACTTCCATCATCAGCTGGGCCCCCACATGCTCTCCCAAGTGAAGTTATTTTTTAAGCATAGGGTATACCCTCTGCTTTACTGTAAAGCAGAGGGTATAATCTAATGGTTGGAAAAAAACACACAGTATATGGTGCATACCGCCGTATACCATCCTCTACAGCCCTGGTAATGAGGGCCCTGCTCGTGAGAGCTTCCAATCTAGAGGTACAGTACGCAGCAGAAAGTCATGAATGATCCCCAAGTATGTTATTATTATTATCATCATTTATTTATAATGCACCTACATATTCCGTAGCGCAGTACAATAGGGTTGGAGGACAAAAACAATGAAATATAAAACATTAACATACATTAGGTACAGTAGGTAAGGAGGGCACTGTTTTCATGTATGCCTCTACAAAGGCACTATTGAAATAATTCAGCTATCCAGGAAGTAAGTGAAGTAACTGATTACGTCATGTTGACCTGTGGTGTAGCTATTGTTTTGAAGGATGTTGGTTAATTTGTTAATTTGCCGAAAAACTCTAACACGGTGTGAGAAGCATGACAGGTGAAGCAAATAACTGGCGACGTCTGCCATATCAGATGTTTGCACAGGGTTTTGATAGTAAAATGCAGGTAATGTCATATAGATGAAGATGGAAGGTAGGAAGAAGGAATATTATTTTGCTTAAAGCAGCAAGCCCACCATTTTTACACCCCTTTTTAAATAGAATTGTATTCAGGTGATCCTTGTAATTTTCAGCTTCTGGGGGGGTGGGTTGTCTCCTCAGTTGTCTAAAAACGTAAGTTACCGCTGTTACTTCCTTTTTAAAAAAAGGGGATTTAAGTGGTCGTCCAATAGGAAGCCACAACCGATGGCGTTACGGCCTATTGGCCTACGGAACATACAGCATTTGATGGCTATTTCGTTTGGAGCGAGATTTAAAACACCGGTAACTCCACCAGTAAGAATCTTGGCAACTCTGGGTCCCCATTGCTGAAAATAGTTCCCATCCAGTAAAACAAAAGGTGTGTAACCGGTGCATCAAAGCGTGTGTAATCATAAAAACAATGGGTTGATGAAACAGACAATACATTGTATTATTTTTTTTTTTACCAGTGTAGCCATGGCTGGTCCAGAGTATACTTTCTGCCTCCTGTCACGTATGTCCCAGTAGTTATAGGCAGTGGCAGGCTGTCCTATGGGGTTTAACCCCCCCCCCTCTCATGCAACCTCCTTGAGTGGCTAGGAGTGGAGGTGAGGCATGGTTTGCAAGTTACCCAATCTGGGTGCAGCCCAGGTTCCCTCCCCTTCTGCACGAAGGAGGCACTCCAAATTATAAATTCGTCCAGGTCTCCTCCTCCTGGGGTAGAGACATGCAGTTCAGCTCTCCCTCTCCTGGGGCTGACTGCAGCCCAAGATCTGAGCAGAGTACAAGGTCTCAAGACTGCAAGAAGGCCGGTACCATCCGGAGGTCTGAGACCTATCCTGAAAACCCATGCATATGCTGTAATGACAACTGCAGTGGATGCCTCAATAAAGGATCGTGTTTTATATACCTTTGCCTATGTGGCAGTCTATTGGGTAAAGGTATGAGAGAAGACTGTCATGGTTGGGACTGTCTCCAGTACACCTGGAACCTGCTATGACTGGAGACGCTGACACCATGAAAAGAACCTGAAGGATCATCAAAAGCCTGTCCTGTTTCCCATTACCATTGTGGACCCTCAACATCTCCTGGACCCTCACAGGTATTTAGCACCATGACACCTGTAGCAATAGTGGGTGGGGGAGTGGGGGAAGTGGATGGACTGGGCTCTTCCTAAACAGTATATCAATCAGTGTGATAAGTGACACACCTTAAGTACACACAATAAACCTTACACCATAAAGTGATAAATAAAATGAAATACAGTGTACAACAGCAGCTCAACTTCCTCTGGTGGGACCATTCCAAATCCCAGGATGTGGAGTATTCTTTTCTTGGGGTTGAGGAGGAGCGCAGGATAAGCTCATGATATGCAAAAAAATATAAATATATATAGTGCAGATGGTAATTCACTGCTACAAAAATTATAAAAAACGTAAGAAATGAACTCACAAAAATCGTGTTAAATCACTGCATGTCAGAGATCCTTCTCTCTCTGACTGGAGCCCTTTGTGTAACTGGAGTCTGTATACCTCTCAATGAAGTGGATGATATGCAAATAAAGAAAACCACAAATAGTGCATATAGTATAAACTATACATATGTATTACACACAGATATTAAGGAAACTCACATTTTCCATAATTAAGATGGGTAGTGGAGAGAACCGCCGATAGACGGTTGGTAAAAAGTAAGCTGCTGCTCGGTGCTTCACTTTCCCCTCACAGTGTAGTTCCGTATCAGTCAGTGCCGTCGCGTCACTTCCGGTTTCGCGTCACGGGTGAGGGCGGGAGGCCAGAATGGGAGCAATCTCAGCAGTAGTTTGCCAGTCCTTCCAGGCGCAGGATCTCTCCAAACTCTAACTCTACGCGTTTCGCAACTTCAACGCGTAGAGTTAGAGTTTGGAGAGATCCTGCGCCTGGAAGGACTGGCAAACTACTGCTGAGATTGCTCCCATTCTGGCCTCCCGCCCTCACCCGTGACGCGAAACCGGAAGTGACGCGACGGCACTGACTGATACGGAACTACACTGTGAGGGGAAAGTGAAGCACCGAGCAGCAGCTTACTTTTTACCAACCTTCTATCAGCGGTTCTCTCCACTACCCATCTTAATTATGGAAAATGTGAGTTTCCTTAATATCTGTGTGTAATACATATGTATAGTTTATACTATATGCACTATTTGTGGTTTTCTTTATTTGCATATCATCCACTTCATTGAGAGGTATACAGACTCCAGTTACACAAAGGGCTCCAGTCAGAGAGAGAAGGATCTCTGACATGCAGTGATTTAACACGATTTTTGTGAGTTCATTTCTTACGTTTTTTATAATTTTTGTAGCAGTGAATTACCATCTGCACTATATATATTTATATTTTTTTGCATATCATGAGCTTATCCTGCGCTCCTCCTCAACCCCAAGAAAAGAATACCTGTAGCAATAGCAAGATCTCCTAGAAGGGGGGGAGCACCGCTACACCAGTCTTAGGCTTGTTATATAGTGCGCGCTGGTGCACGTGCAGGCGCACGCCCAGCACGTGGCGTGCGCATTTAGTTAATATAGCACACACGGTGGCTTGCGTGGCTAGGGGGCGTGGCACTGACATCACAGCATCAGGTCTTTTTACAAATTTCTTGTATTTTCCCAGATCTACCGCGCCAACGCTCACAGCCGTGCGTGTGTCTGAAGTATAACAACTGCAGGGTGATACCTTGCCATTATCATTGATGCGTGCACGTGCACATGTGCACTATATTACAGCCCTAACTGCAGATGCATAACAAATACACTATGTATATTAACTAGTCTTTCTTCCAGCTTAATAAGTAAAATAAGACAAATGTAATGTATTGAAATGCTAAAATAAAATGCATGGACTTACAAATTGTGCTGCAAAACTATACGTATGTCACAGACATAAAAATAGGTTTGAATCATTTTAGGCTTGTTTCACTCAGTCTTGTTTATTACAATTCATATTATGTCTGGTTAATATTTGCTGCCCCCTATAGTTTTATTTTTTCAATGTTTCAGGAAGAAAAAAGAAATGTCAGATAAAATGTACACTTCTAGTTTTGAGTTTGTGTAAACTGCTTATATTTTTACTGTGTCTGCCATGCGTTTGAAATAATGTACTACTTTTCATTTTACTAAACGGGCAAATAATTGTATTTTGAGCAGCACCAACTCGGGGTCATCCCTTGCGGTTGGAGAAAAAGAGATGTCACCAGCAGCAAAGGAAAGGGTTCTTTACAGTAAGGCTGAAATTAGTTACTTATTAAAATAAAATAAAAACAGTGCGATCGCCTGCAAGAGCGGTGCAGGCAGATGCAGCTCTCTCTGCGCAGCTCTCTCTGCGCAGCACTCTCTGCGCAGCACACTCTCTGAGCAGCACTCTCTGCGCAGCACACTCTCTGAGCAGCACTCTCTGAGCAGCACTCTCTGCGCAGCACATTCTCTGAGCAGCACTCTCTGCGCAGCACACTCTCTGAGCAGCACTCTCTGCGCAGCACACTCTCTGAGCAGCACTCTCTGCGCAGCACACTCTCTGAGCAGCACTCTCTGAGCAGCACTCTCTGAGCAGCACTCTCTGAGCAGTTCTTACACACTTTTCTCTATGTTCATAAAATAATATGTTGTGCAGAAAGCATTTAAGGAAATGAAATTCTATATTCCAGCCAATATTTTAAATCTCTAATCTGACATTTTTTGCTGTTGTGGAGAACAAAATAACAGCCTTTTTTGGAATAAACTTGACCCCCCCCCCTTTTTTTCTTCTCAAAATGTAGTGCATTCATTTGTGCTGAAATTTGTAAAAAAAAAAAAAAGTACCAAAGCTGGAAAGTTACGGAAAATTTCTATTTGTAAATCAAAAGTGAGTTTAAAAAAAAGGGAAGGTACTCATTATTACTATACAGAATGAAGGGAAGATACTCATTATTACTATACAGAATGCAGGGAAGGTACTCATTATTACTATACAGAATGAAGGGAAGGTACTCATTATTACTATACAGAATGAAGGGAAGGTACTCATTATTACTATACAGAACGAAGGGAAGGTACTCATTATTACTATACAGAATGAAGGGAAGGTACTCATTATTACTGAACAGAATGAAGGGAAGGTACTCATTATTATTGTACAGAATGACTGTGCATAGACACCCTACTTATTAATACTGTCACCATGAAACAGAACAAACAAGGGCGTAACCGCTACAATTCCACGCCTCTATAGCTATCTGGGGTCCAATTAATATCGGTACTTGACGACTTGCATCCTAATGAGTAAAATTTACTCATTTTGATGCTGTACCGATATTTTTAGCGACTCTGATAAAAAATGTGTTATCTTTACAGGGAAAGGGTTGATAACTTGAACCATACAAATAATGCTTTATTTTTTTCCACAGTAATACCACATTTTTACCCTAATGAATGTTCTGTGACAATCACTATTTTAAATAAATGTTTATAGTGTTAATGAAAATTTGTATATATCAGATACCCCCAAATAATGACAAATTACAAAAGACTGTCCAACCAAAACCTAAAGAACAATCAGAACTTGTTCATCCATTAAAAATGTAATAGGTAAGAAAGTCATTAGTTTTAACACCAATACTAGGATTTTTGTTTTTTAAATAAATGCAATAAAATGCTGAGTACACAATTGTAAATATGAATATTTAAGGCCTTCTTAAATATTTCAGACCTGACCGCAAATATTTTTATTGCACACTTCACTGCATTATGTAAAGGTGAAAAGTGAAGTTAACAGAGACATTAAAGGTTTATTTATAATATTGTCTGGCTTAAAGACCCGCAGGTCGCCTAGTGCCTCCAACTCCTTCAGTGTCAATTACTTCTGTCTTTGTGCAACTATAAAGAAATTGTGTAGTGCATTGAAATCAGAAGTAATAATTGTGACAGTAGGGGCAATGTGGCTCTTATAATAAAGGTTAAGCCCAGCCATTTCCCCTATTGTATGGATGGATACAAAGGATTGGCGCTGTATATTCATCCTATGGTGGCTCATCTGGCCAAAAACCTATATATGTAACTGTACCAATGTATAGGAAAGTCTTGATTCTATGTCAGATTTGGTGTTTAGACTGTTATGCTGTATTTCTTTGTTCCCTTGGGATGCTAGACTGGTAATACACTTGCCCAGCCTGCACGCCAAGTAATACGAGGTTAGCTGGTTCCACTAAGCGGTTGAGGACAAAGAGGAGTGGGGATGTCCTATCTGGGACATGTTGGTCTGATAAGTGGAGCCATTGTCTACCCCAGACAGCGAGGCGCATACCTCAGCAGGAGATAGCAAGCTGGTACTGAGAACAGGGGCTGGGTATGAGTCCCATATAAACTGTTCTCATTGGTCAGTTTGCAATTCCCGCTCGCCTTGCCTCAGCCCATCCATCACACCCATAGCCCAGATTGGCCCACACAGGCGAGCCCTCACGGTGTGATTCGTCCACATAGCATCCGCACTGTGATTGGTTGTGGCCCCATTCTCTATGCTTTCCTAAGGAGACAGGAAAACTATGGAAGGGGCAGCCGACCTGAGCTCCACAGCTCATTCCAGGACTAGCATGCAAGCGGACTAAGGGGTGTCGTTCGAGGCTGTGCCAGAGACACCTGAAAATGAGGCTGCACGCTGTTCTAAAGCGAGAGATTTAAACTTGCTTGCCTGGGATTTACATCCACCGCTGCCTGAAGTTTCTGAACCCATACAGATGTGGCAGCTGCTGGGTAAGCCAAGTCGGTGGCGCCGGGCACCTAGGACTACTACGACTCCCCCTGTATTCCCTATTTTGAGTGAGTATAGCTCTGATCGGTGTTGTGTGTTGTGCTTACTAACTCCTGTCAGAAGAAATACTCTTTATTTGATCTGTGTCCTGTGACAATAAAAAGAAAGAAAACAAACAAACAATATATTGTCATATACTGTACACTTATGCATCACCAACCCTGTAATATATTTTTTATCACCAAATATGTCACTGGCATATATGTTATTGTAACATATAAAACTCGCCATATCATTTTCAGTTAGCCAAAATGCCTAAACAATTCATTCCAAATATTTTATGGTAATTCCGGTGCTGATTCTTCTGCAGTAACAAGCTTTGTTAAGATTCTTACACTTCTATATTAAAAGCTAGAAGCCTTCCCATTTCTGTGTTTATTTGTTATTTTAGTTTATCTCTGTTATTCTATCTCTTGTGTTTCATTAAAAGTGCAGTCCCGCATGGGGTCAAAATGAACACATGATGTATTTAGTAGGGTTGTATTTGTAAATGAAGTTTGACTGTTAATCAGCAGAATGTTTACAGACACACATTGGAGGTTTGATATCCTTCTTTTACATGGCTTAGATAAACTTCATATTTTATATCCAACAGCATCTTTAGACCGATTGTTTTTGGCATTGCACTGCTTTCTTGCCCTCATTGGGTCATTTTTTTCTTTCATGTTCACATTCACATCTTTTTGTATCCAGTTTCACCTCTTCAGCGGACTGCACTCCTTTTTGTATCCAGTTCTACCTCTTCAGCGGACTGCACACAAATACCTTAGGACATCGGATATCCATTGGGACCCTGCATGATTACGTGAGTCCTAAGATACATATGGTATCCATACTGATTGAAGCGAGGCTTGGACCCCTTTATTGTACACGCCAATTGTTCTGTACACAAGTTTGTGTTTGAATCTTCACTGCAGTGCACTGTGGGATCCATCCAGTTAGGCGTGCTGATGGGGACACTAACCTGCTCATATAACATTATATTGGTTACTGGAAAGGTACCATGCATTTAATTGCCTGAAGCTGCATCAGATTTACTAGTCTGTCGTTGGTTCTCTGAGCATCGCACAGTTTTTTGGATTATCACATTCCCTGGCGGCCTGCACGCTGAATGTCCCCTGTTCTATCCTTTAGAAGGAAGTTACCAGATACAGAGTAGTTTCCAAACAGTGAGTATCTACTTCTTCAATAAAAGGGTTGTTCAGCGCCCTCGTTAGCAAAGAAATGATAAAGAAAAATGTGATTCCACTGAACATAAATTCCAGCATTAGTCACCAGAGGTACATATTAAAGGGAGTAATGGTCAGTGGATCACAATGAGTGCATCTATCCCTTTTATTACATACCTGTTGAGGGGCAATATAAGAGATAAGAATAAATGAAGGTTTTAAACCACACAAACAAGTATCGATAGGTACCACTATTAGCGCTGAACCTAAAATGTCTATGAAGAATAAAAAAAAGTCATGCTTTGAAATATAAAAGGGGACATTTATACATGACTATGTCTGTGCTTTCTTCAAAAATATATATTTTTTTAATTTATGGATATATCAATTGCCTTTTCTTTGAGCACCAGACTTTGTTTTTCTCTTTAAAACATAACCTAAAAGATATGATGGTCTATC
This sequence comes from Ascaphus truei, assembly GCF_040206685.1. NCBI lineage: Eukaryota > Metazoa > Chordata > Amphibia > Anura > Ascaphidae > Ascaphus > Ascaphus truei. The sequence goes on along the minus strand of NC_134483.1, from coordinate 156,670,246 downwards.
ATTTTCCTCCGGCTTAATAACTCTGATTATTTTTATGTAATGGAAAATGGTGACATAAAAATGTCTTTTCACCGCAAGAAGTTCACTTTAGTACTAAGTGGGATTGCAATGTTATGGTGTTACATTCGATAGATATAGGTTGAGATTCACTAAAGCTCAATAAATTAAAATGATTGCTCAATAAATTAAAATGACCAAATAACACCAATTTTATGCATCAACCTTGATGCAGTAAGGCTGCGAAGACACGTAGTTTGGGTGGTCTGAGTATAGGCTTTTATTCAGCCTCAACACATGGAACACAAAGAGCATATTTCAGCATAAACCAAAGCAAATTCCTGAACAGGGCTGTGCCCATGGCAAGTAAAACCCAGTCTTCAGTCCCATTAGGGCTATGCTCTCCGTAAATAGTCTTGTAGGTAAACGGGTTTGGAAAATCCAGTGGTGTCACAGAGAGTAAAATCAAAATCATCGACATAAACAGATCTTGTTCCAGGGTTTCCGACACTCATCCTCAGAGCCACATGATGTGTGTGCTCCTGGTTGACCTAGAACACAGACTGAGAGGGGAGCTAGACTTTTAAAACAATCTACTGAGCCAGCTGAGAACAGGCTAGTTACCTCCAAGCTGGGATTTAACCCGGCCACTGCTGGATTTAGCAGCTATACATATGTAGCCAGGTCCCCTTGGGCTACTAATTCTCTGGCCCCTCTAGCACTGTAAGTCCCAGTAAAGAGTGGGCAGTGCTGGGAGCAAATCCTGAAGGGTCTGGTTATGTTGTTATGTGTGTGTTACCTAGTGCAGTTCAAGAGCAGCATGGTATAACAAGGGGGGCCTATGACTGTTAGGAGGCCGCTTACAAGCCACTCCTCTGGGAAGGAGGGGGTTTCCCTCTAGAGGTTAGAGTAAGGGTTCTGGAAGATAGTTCTGTGCTGATCTCCCGGCGTAGATGGTGCACAAGAGAGTCTCTCCTGGATAGGAGCGGGCTGAGGCCTTGCCCTGTTAGGGGGTAAGGTATGCTGAGGAGGGGTACTCAGGGCCTCAAGTCCATGGTACTGCCTTCAGGGAATAGTACCTGTAATTCTGTACTGAACCAAATAAACCCCAGTTATATCATCTCTGGTTTGATGTTTGCAGTGTGAGCACATAAGAAGGGTCGCCTTTGTGGACCATCCTTGCTGCACCAGGATCCTCATGGGCTGCTCTAGAGAGGAACGATCACTGGGAGCCTGTCCTGATGCCTCCTCATACCATCACGGAGTTCTCTGGCCTTCTGTTCTACCTAACAGATATGCACCAGCACCAGAATACACCCAGACTGGGACAGGTTTTCAGAGAGGGACTGGCTTAACCCCACCTCAGTGGGGTCCGGGTTTGTTGGGCTGAACATAATGTAACGGTTATGCTCACCACAAACCTGGACCGGACCGCGGGGCTGAGGTGGGGATAGATATACACCGACCTTAGACCACAAAGCCGGATCCGGGTTGCAAATTCCGTGGTCAAACCTAGCCGGGTCAGGACTGGAGAAGGCAGGAGAATCTGTGGACAAGCCGGGTTCAGGATTAGAGAAGGCTGGGTAAATGATATGCATGCTGGAGTTCGGCAACAGGACGCTTGAGCGAAGGTGCTTCAACATAGAAAGAACAGGAACAGGAGATCCAGTGCTTCAGCACAATACAGCACTCCCTAGCCGGGTACAGCTGTGAGTAGTGGAGGCCACTGGAAGCAGGAGATTGCAGCAGGTAACAGAAACAACGATGCAGGCCTCTGCAAGGAGAATATGCAGCAGGTAACAGGAACACCGATGCAGGCCTCTGCACGAGGGATATGCAGATAGGTAACAGGAACACTGATGCAGGCCTCTGTAGGAGGGAAATGCAGGAGAAACCGCTGTGTCACAGCGGAGTCTGCCAGTAACTAGGAGCAATGGCATGAAGGCCAAGGCAGGCCAAACAGAGATGCTGTGGCAAGCACAGTTACCAGAAAGTCTATGTTCAGCAACTTCCTGGTGGGCGGGGCAGGAGTTAAATAGAACAGGCTGCGAATGAGGCAGAGCTGCATAGGAGGCAGCAAGAAGCAGGCTGCAGTCTAATTGCAGAAGCAGGTGATGCTGATTTGCAGAAACAAGGGGGGAGTTGTCTAGAAGCTGCAAGGCTCTGTAAGGAAAAGGTTTCAGCAAATCCCAGGAGTGGATTCCTTACAAAGACTAACCAAACTAGAATAGATAGTAAAAATACATACTATTAACAACGTTGAACTTATTGATATATTAACTTGTTGGACGATGAAGTGGCTAGCTAATCATGTTCAACCTATGACTACTTGGACATTTGGGTACTAAGGACTTAATATTTAAACATATGGATTTTCTGCTTTTTTGTTTTATTTGTGCCATACAGTAGGTTTTTGTTAGACGACATATTACATAACCGGTATAAAAGTGGGATACCTCCCCCATAGAACTGCATTGCTAGCAATAGTTTCTGTGAATTAAAGCCTTTTTTTTTATTGCTAGTGTTATTTTAAACGCTGTTCGTACCGTTTTGAAGTATGCAAATGAGAATGAATATTGCATCCCACTTATGAATAAATAATTCTTAGTAAATACAAAAGTAATTATGATTTTTTCTTTAGAGAATGTAGATCAAAGTTTGCATCACCCTTAGTAAATCTTTCAATCTCTTTCCTCACTAGTTTTCTACTCTTCTCTACACCAGAGACTCACCATTGTGCAACATCTGTAAAGAGCTGTTCTCGTGCTCACACACCTGTATGTAGAGTACTCATTTTGTTTTTTAAACAGAGGACCCTCAGAAAATCTTAAATCTACAAGAAAAAACAACCACTTTTGCTATAAAATTATTTCAGATCAGTAGAACAAACTACCGTACATGAAGGCAATGAAGGTGATGTTATGACTAATTTGCTACAGCTGCAGTCACATTTGTAGAATTCTTCACCATCAGCTTGGTACCCATCAATATACTGTATCTCAGTAGGGTTTTCCAAGGTCTGAGAGTGATTCCTACCACACATCCAATATACTGGAGTGAAAGGATTGTCATTTCTGTATGATAAAGGGATTTGTAGACCCTTGAAAGTATGATCAAATATGGCAGCTGCCTTTAACTAAATCCCATCAATGTCTCATTTATATTGGTGAAGTGCCTCAAGGTGCTCATAGATATTTGACTAGGTATTTAGAATAGAATCGCTGTTAAAATCAATATTTCTCAAAAAAACCCCAGTTATGAGCCATCTGCTTCAAAGTGCAATGTGGGAATGAATGGTGCATATGGGATGTGTTAATAACCAATAAAACTGCAGTTCTAGAGTTATTGTTAGATTGAAAATTGTGCACTAAAGATATTTTTCATTAAATTTGTCCAAACTCTCATTCTAGGTAAATCAACTACTTTATGTTGGCAGAAAAAAAAGAACATTTCCTAAAGCATTGGTAAAAAAAAATGCTTTCTATCAAACAATAACACATTGTTCTATTCAGCTGTTTAATGAACTATACCATGAGGAGAAGCATTGGTTTTATTACACACTATGAAGAAAGAGGTCTTATGTGACTATGAGAACTGTTTTCGGATTGCTATTTTTTTTAAATATGTAGCTTCAGAACATTAATCTTGGGGAAGGCATCATTATAATGCAATAATGTGAAGTGTCAGTCTCAGTTGCACAACATCTCTGGGTGCATTGGAAGCGTAGATGTTCTTTCACAAGAATATTTAATAACAAAAAGTTAAATCTGGTTATATGCAGCCTGAAAAATTGCTTTCTTGAAAGTGTTGTATTAGTTTAACGAAGGAGAAATCGCGCACAACTTCGTTTATTAAGTGTTGCATTTTCTCCACAGAGGAGAAATCACTCATAACCTATTTTGACTTATTAAAGAAAATCTCCAATGTATCAATAGTTTTATTGATAGGTTTCATTATTTCATTCTCGTTTTAGGACATGCAATTAGGCAAATATTTACAGTATGCCATAAGTCATCCCCTAGCACCAGGAGACATCTTACAGGCCATTCACTTAGGTGTTGCATGAAATGGAAAAGCTTTGTATGTATGGGTTCAATGTTTTGGATTATTTAAAATGCAGTTGTCTCAAATATGTGTAGCCAGGTCCCCCTTACTTCCTTGTCTGTGGGTGGAACCGGCTAGCTGCCGGTAGCATTGCGAGAGGGCTGCGGCTGTAGCGGGAGCTTTGGAGCTCCGCGGCGAGACACGGGTACAGGGCGCCACCATCTTGGTTGGCCGCGCATGCTCGACAGTTGGGTTGCGCATGAGCAATGGGAGCACAGTGCCATGGCCATTAGAGATAGGCTCCGCATGGGACTACGAGTCTTAGCATGCTCCAAGGCAGGGGAGTGCAAACTTTTGAAGCTGCGCTCTCCTGCCTGGCCTTCCCCGGTCTCGTGCCCCCGCTCCTACTTGCCAGCTGCATCAAATGATGCTCCGGGGTCATCTGCGGCATCATTTGTCGCCGGTGATGTCACGTAACATGATCCCGCGGCGTCAAATGACGCCAGGTTGCCATGGAGATGCGTCTGAATCCCGGTAAGTGATACTGCTTTTGGGAGGAGCGCGGGACCTCTGCAACTGCCTGTGCCCCCCCAAACAAATTTCCCGCCCCCCCTGGGGGGCGCCCCCCCAGTTTGCGCACCCCACTCCAGGGCATGCACAACGGACACAGCCAATAGGGCTGCAGGCATAGCGAGGACCAAGATAGATACATTTGGCGTGCTAGGAGCACCACACCAGTCAGAGCAGGTACAGCAAGGGGTAAGGTAGTGTCCGGGGAGTAGTGCATCCCTGGACTAGGCCAGATACCCCCATTGATCCCAGCTAGGCCCCGATTCAACTTAGTTTGTGGCTGCTATAGGGAAGACCCAAGATAGGGATGTCTCACCTTAGTCTTGTAGTGACAGAGGTTGAGTTAAGGCACCAGTTACGGACGCACGCGGTGTGCGTGGCCTGTGGTCTGGGACCAGAACATAGGCCAGTAGAGATACTTTATAGGGACACACTTTAGCAGGAGCCCCCTACGCGGTGGGCGCCTTCGCGAGAGGATTGGAGAGACCGTGTCGTGGGCTCACAATGCGGTCTGATGGATCACCATCTTCAGGTTTACCTGGACTGGACCAGAGACCAGGAAAGGTACCCAACATGCACCAACGGCCACACACACAAGGGGGTAGCGCTACTCCTCACATTTGGGTGGGCTTGCTCTCGTGGACATTGGGTTACAGGTGCCCAGGGCACCCTCAGTACTTTGGGGGACTCACCCTTGTGGTGTTGGGTTAGAACCACTAAACTGCACTGCGGATCCCCAGCGAAGTCCGACATCCACAATGACGTCAAGGCGGCCAATGGTGTGGCCCGAACAGCAGATGAGCATCCCAAATGTGGCAGCTTCCAGTGGTGAGGCCAATTGTGGCTGATTCTGAGAGTCCAGTGGTCCATGGGAGTTAGCGGAGCAGTGAGAACCATCCACCTTCCTTCCTGCAGGACCCGAAGGAGGCTTCCGGTGAGGAGGTACCACCCAGTGCCTTCTCCTATGTGGAGGACTGCGACACTCTATGGTGGAGACCGGATGCCGACGCACTTCCGGTGAGGGATTTGGATCTCTACACCGATGCCAGGAGACAATGATGACATTATGATTGAGGCAACCGCCGGGGCGGACGAGGAACCGTCGATAAACGCTCTGCTGAGTACCGCTCTATCTAAAGCAGACATGGACAAGTACCGTGGCCATGTGATGGATCGGGGTCACAGGACATCTGTGGGCCCAGACATTTCGGCGGTACATGCTGTGACTGGTAAGGGCAGGGCCAAGACAGTGGACTCTGAAAAAGACATTACAAACCTTAAAGGCCCTAGCACTTGCCACTATTGCTTCCTCACAAATGCTTGCGGTGTCCAAGGACTCTAAGAGACGGGCCCGTAGCCGCAAGAAGACACATAAACCCTCTCAGGACTGGAGAGATTGGGACTTTGATGTTTATATGAAACAGATGATTCAGACCAGATCAGATTCCTTTGTTAATAGAGTCCTGAGAAAACGTAACAGCAGATACATAGAGGTGAAGTATATAGCACATAGATTAGACCCGAAAAGGGTAAAAAGAACCCCATTAGAATGCACTCCATGCCAATATAGTCAGTATTCTGGCAATAATAGCCCAACAATAGATACCTCCTCAAGGTCAATAATATAGCCAATGAGGCATAGGTAATGTAGAAAAACAAAATAGTAAACTTTTATTTGACCCCTTTCAGGTGTAATCTGTGTGCGACTTTGATGTTTACTCTGAGGAGGGGGACTGACGCAAGTGTGGTTTCTTTTGGGGGCAAGTCCACATTTTCCTGCAAATCAAGGACTTCGTGGGTATCTTCCAAAGTTACTTCTTATTCTGATTCAGCACCGGCTATGCCTGTAAAAACACTGCCGTGGTGGGACTCCATTTTCCAGGGGTATGTCCCAAACATGCACATGACTAGGTTCCTGCTTATTAATGGGGACTTAGTAGACCATTGGTGGGCAGAAGGGGAGGTCTCCCCAGAGGAGACTGCTGAGGCCATTAGGAGGAGGGAACAGGAAATCAGATTGGGTATTGTACAGCCCAAGGGGCTAGTGCTCAATTTCTAAGAGCAGCCGGCTCAAGAACCACTGTTCTGGTACTACCAGGACATGCCGAGGGCCGTAATCTCACTGAAATCAGCCGGGCTGAACGTTTAATTGTCTAAAGGTTTAGACTATCCATGGGTTTGCATATCCTTACATCCCTGAACCCATCTTGAGGGAGATAGTGGAGAACAGGGAGCAGTGGCTGGAGGACATTATCAGAGCTTATCTAACAACCAAGTGTAGGAATGCAGTCTACCATACTGAAGACAGAATTTTATACCTTATGGGGGTATGGAAAGTGGAGTGCTCTATATACATGGACAGAGTAGCGTACCTGTCCGAACGCACCCCAAGAGAGTATTCTCAGTGACAGTACCTGATATAACGGGTACACTTGTTAAAAAGCCTGACCCATACCATTACTACTAGGGGTAGCAAGGTTCTCCATGTTGGGAGTGACCGGTGTCACCGCTATTGAACAGCAAAATGTATGTGATTACATATGTCTAGCTAATATATAAACTGTATACCAAATGCTGTTGGTAATAATGTTGTGTATTGTTCTAGGTTAACAGCTGAAGGGTGGTACTCCATATTTGGCTCCAAGTGAGGACATTGGATTTTCCACTAGAGGGAGAGTGTAGTCATGTCTGGTTTTGGCTACCAGTCTGCCTTCTCTGACATACATCCCTGGTGACAGTGCAGGCAGTGTCAGGACCAATCCTGGGTGGTTTTCTCCACAGTAAGCAGCTTCCCTGGAGAGTTGGGCTAAGGCCTGTGTTTTACCCAATCCTCAGAGCTTGGACCTTCCCCCCAGTACTTAAGGAGCTGAACACCTAAATTTAGTGAGTATTTCTCCCCCTTGAGAGAGACAGGACTCACACAGAGGTGTACCAGCATTGGCACCTGCTGTCCCCTCCCCTTGGAGGAGTGGGGGTGAGTACCTTTCCTCTGGCTCTATAAGGGAGTCAGGGAAGAGTTAGGACTGCCCTTGGTCAGGGATGGATGTCCAGGGACCATCCCAAGGCTGAAGGCCGGTTGTTCTGTGAAGACAGAAACTTTTATGCTGTGTATGCAGAGAAAGGAATAAAGTTTTCCAGTTGTTCAAATATACTCCTACCTGGTGCGCAATCTATCTGGGGGGAGTACAGGAAGTTCTTCTGCAGGGATTGCCTTCAACTTGCTGGAGCCTGCAGCAGATGGTGGCGCTGATCACCACGAGATAAAGACCAGTCATCTACCCCAGAAGCCTGTCCTGATGTACCCACTACCAGTGAGGGGCGACTCAGCATCCTGTGAACCAGCCAGCTTTTCTTTGGTTAGGATGCAATTTTTAATGACTTTGTATTGCTGATAGTTTACTTATATATTGTAGCAAATATGCAATGCATTGAAAGAGAGAAGATTAATGCATTTATTGCAATAAATACCCACAATGCATAGGAAAAGGAAGTTATTTTTAGGACCTAAACTTCATTTGTAACTGGCCCTATTATACAATGGACTAGGAAGGAGATTTGCAGAACCAGAAATGAATAACCCTTATCAAGTGAAATCATCCATTAAACATAATGGCCCAAACTTACAAAGCATTTCAATTCCACAAGATTCTTTGTGAAACACTGGAAGACACGTTGCAGATCAATTAAATCAATAATCCATATGGTATATACTCGCACTCAAAGATTATCTTGTGGAACAGCGCTGCTTAGCAAGACCAAATATATCTCAAAGATAATTAGTGACTATGGAGGTTAATTGGCCCATGTCAAGATTCAACTAATTCAGTTTTTTTTTTAACTCTCATGCTAGAGTTCATGTCAGTTTTGCTTTGAAAAAATCTAATGAGAAAGCAGAAAACAAACAAACAAAATTGCTTAGATTTCCCCTAACAGGAACAGTTGTCATCACAGGTATAGTTACACCTTCTCTGTGCCAATAAACTAGTAACCAAGAACACATACCACATATCCAGTTGCTTTGGTGGGGAACTAAATCATCACCAATACTTTGAGTAAAACACTTTGATGCTTTTAAAGCCTCAGTAGCTGTAACATACTTTAATCCAACCGGTGGGAATGGACATACCAAGGGCTACAGCTACTCTAACAAGGATTCCTTTAATACCCACCAAGGTTTGCAGCCTAAAAGCATTGAAAGGTTTCTGAAGCTTCATCACGTCTCTGCTTTGAATCTAGTCAATGAGCAGTAATTAATAACAGCTCTGAGCATTTCTTCCATGTTACGGAAAAAAAGCCTTGGTAGCAGATAGAAAAATTATGATGGTAGACTTTGAGCCTTTTTAGCAGCTTCAGCAACACGGTGTCCTGAATTTGTAGTCATCTATTTCTCTCTTTGCCATTCCACTCCATGCACAGCTAATGTTTATACTCTAATCCACTGAATAATCTCCTGTCAGTTTGTGTGACAAGGTATTAGCTCTGTGCCATCAAATGCTACTCTTCCACTACAAGCAACAACAAATTGTTTCTAATTTACACTTCAGGAGACACAATATATTAGAAATGTACAGCGCCTGAGCAGATGTTAAAATATACATCAATTTGTAGGTGGAAATCAGAAACATGGTGACTGTGGTCATATTCCCGCTTGTAAAATCCTTGCTGCTGCCAGAACTGAAAGCTGATTTGTGCATTTGCGCTCATGAACATCATCAGCTTGAGAGAATCAGGTAAAGGCTGAAATGCACTGACAAAACATATACATGATTATAGGTCAAGGAAGGTGCGGTGTCACATAGCGACATATACTGAAACTGCAATAAAATTAACGTACTCAGCCCCTTTATCTGTCATCTTAAATGGTCGCTTCATGATTTTAAATATGTTTTATAGCTATGTCAATTTAGGCTCAATTTTTTATTTACAACAGAAAATGTCACAGAATATACAATGCATACTATTTGTGTGAGGTGTTAGTAGATTACACTGGGCAGGAAATGGTCAAGGAGTTTCATGATGCAATGATCAGTTAAAAAAATCTGTTATATAAATTTCTGTCTAAAATCGAAAACAATTAATGAATTTCCAAATTTTAGTTTGTCATCAAGATTTTAAATGGAAAGTTAAAGCAATTTGACTGGTAACTAGTCATTTGGGTTGACTGAATTATGTGAAAATTAACTGGTTTCCTACAAAGTGGCCTGAATGTTACTTTGGGTGTGCCCAAAAAAACAATATAACTACAGTTTATGTAAATATATTTCAACATTTTTTATGAAATAATTTCAATATGTGGATCAGGCCGCTTTTACTTACAGCGTTCATCACTGACAGGGTTGCCACCACTCTGGGTTTTGACCCGGAGACTATGGGTTTCACGAACTAATCTCCAGGCTACGGGTTTACATTTTAAATCTTTGGGCGAGGTGCGCAAACTGGGGTGCGGCAGTGGAAGAAGAGGACTGAGGACAGCCAGAGCGGTGCAGGGCAGCAGTCAGAGGAGTAGGACGGCGGGAGCAAAGCAGGGGGTGGCAGAGGAGGATGGCCGGGAGGAGTGCGCCATAGCAGTCTGACCCAGAAGTCTTCACTGACTTCTCAGGGTGCATGTTCCTTGCATGCTCCCATCACCAAGGGTTCTGAAGCTATGAGTAGATCGAGCGAGAACACATCCAGGAGATCACCACTACGACACTTTAGTATCATACATCATACATATGTTAATGGTTAAGCAACTTGTTTTATTAAGTAAATCATGTATAAATGTTTGACCTATAGTGCTGCAACAGGAGCCCAAACAAAGCCACGTTCAAAAACTACTTACAACAACACAATGGCTTAAACTTGAGCCTGAACCCCTATTTATATCCTCCTCCCATATTAATTCAGTTTGCAGATTTGGATTCCAAATTCGTCGGACATAGGAAAACAAAACAAATCTGCCTTTTTGAGGGTGGCCCGCTGAATCCCGCAGCTTAAAGTAACTGGCCAATCCGGGGTGGGTTGGGATTTCTGTGAAAATTTTGCCCATCTCTAGTCAGATCCTACTGTCAGAAAAAAAGGGGTTGATATTGTCATGTTTGACGGAGTTGAAGATTATTTTGTAACTACATTAAAAATGTTCACTGACCATATGATTGCAAATCAGGTCCATGGGTAGATTCAAAACACTATAAGGGATTTTGCCATTATAAGAAGAGCACCAAAAATGAGAATGTAGCAACATGTCCTATACATCTGACCTTTATACAGATGTCCACTCAATTCTACATGTCCTGGTGTCCAGTATGACAAGGGAGATTCCATTTTTTATCTTTTCTATTTAATGTCATTTTCAAATGAAACTTAAGACACGCAGTCCTGTTGTCCTAATTACAACAAATACTAAAATGCTGTGGGTTTTATCTAATACAGTGCACCAATACCTATTTGAAACTACTGCATGAAGGGGGTAGTTGCCCGGGGTGTTTGGTTAGGCCTCTCTGGTGGGTAGCGGGAGGGGTTAACCTTTTTATTACATTAGCGGTAGTAACCCCTTCTGCAACCCTCCAGGTAGGCCTAACCACCAACCCTGGGGAATCTACCCCTTCACCCACCCCGTCTACCCCCAACAAACCAGGTACTTTGGGTTAACCATTTAATTACCATAGCAGCTATCCACTAAGGTAATGAAGCTACTTATATTATTATTTTAATTACATAGTATTGAAGCAGGGGGTCTCCGGAGCTGAACCACATTAATTTCAGCCCCGGGGACCGTCTGCTTCCCGAGATACAGGCACTGGTACGGGGTGCTGGTATCTCGTGGAAATGTAATTCTTATGTGTCACATGACCAGGACATTTAACTGTGCAGGAGATAACCCCTGCTTTCTGAGTTACAGGCCCCGGTATGGGGTGCCAGTATCTCTCTGCATTGTTTAAATGTCCCGCTCACGTGACGCGGGAGAATTTAAACATGCTGGAGATACTGGCACCCCATACCGAGGCCTGTAACTCGGGAATTAGGGGGTCCCTGAGGCTGAAATGAATGCAGTTCAGTTCCGGAGCCTCCTTGTTTCAATACTGTTTATTAAAATAAAATAAAAACAGCTTAATTACCTTAGCGGCTAGCTGCTAAGGCACTGAAGGGGTTAAGTAACTGGTTAATTGGGGTAGAGGGGGTGGGTGAAGGGGGTAGTTGAACCCAGGTGGTGGGTTAGGCCTACCGGGTAGGTTGCGGGAGGGGTTAACCCCTTCATTACTTTAGCGGTAGTAACCGTTAACGTCTCCCACTACCCACTTGAGAGGCCTAATCACCATGAGGTTTAATAAACGTTGCTGGCTACTGCTCTGCATTAAATGTAAGAAGCTTGGCATTGCTTTAGCAGCCACTTCTGGGAGTGTTAATAGGAGGAGTCAGGTTTCACCAGAGCAGATAGTCTCCAGTAATTACCAGTTCCAGCAATATGGACCAAAAGTTTTCAACATTTTCTATTTGTCAGAACTCAGGTGCTGGAAAACATTCTGCTTCACCGATATGCATCAAGTTTAAGATGTGTTTTTCTTAGAAATATAGAGGCCATATTTCATATTCAGTGCTATACCATAAAACACCTTTTGGTGCTGAAGACCCCTATCAGCCCATTCACATGAAAAGGCTGTTAAGTATGTTCTGGTGCCAGGGGACGTCTTATGGCGTAGCACAACTAAGTAAGTATGGGCCACAATGTTAGTTCAGCACTCAATGAAGCAATACTAGACACATTGATAATATAACCATTAAGAGCGCAAAGGAAATAGAATGGACCAGAAGGTGAGAGGAAAAAGAAACAGCGCAGTTAATGAAACTTAAGATTTCCTAAATGCACAGAGGTTGCACAGTTAGAAAATGCAGAGAAATAATAAGAGTGATATAATTAAATATTATTTCAGAAGTTTCTATGGTGAATTTTCAACATTTGGAAATGGGACAGCCTTTTCTAAGTCTGTGAGCTTCTTGTACATATGCATTCAACTATTTGTTCAGCAACTGTCTAATCTTTTGTCTTTTCTGCCCTGTCCTTAACTCTGACATAACTTAATATCAGCGAACAAGCACGTAATTTAAGATTTATACTGTAGCTGAACATGCGTTCTTAGAACAGATAAACATTTTAAAATGAACTAAAATCCAAATTGAATGACATTTTAGCAACACTGAAATGGTGTGCTCTTTGTAAGAGATGACAGCCCTAATGTTTTTTAAAGTCCTTGAGATGTTTCATGCTCTGTGCACAAAAAAGCGAAATGGAAAGTACAGTACAAACAAGTAACTTTTGATAATAATTTGTACTTGTCATTTCTGAGATTTGTTTCTTGAACAATAGCAAGTTCCAACCTGTGTTGCCCTCTTGCTAAATGAACAATTAAAGGAAAAACTCTTGTAATCAAGTGTCCCCAGTCTTTTTGGTCACATACCCTGCCCCTTAAGTATCACTAAGGGCAATAGTATTATAATGTCCTATTTACAGGAGAAGTTATTATGTTTGGATGGAGCTTTTCTCAATCTGTATGGGTGGTGTGATTGGAGAGAGCAGTGAATGTCACATGAATTGAATTTATCTTTGTAACATACATATACATACTGTACATACACAGCTCTCACGGTTGCCTCTGGATTTTGAAAAAAAGGGGATAGCTTCACTAAGCTCCGTTAAATCAGGGCAAATAATGTGACGTTACCTAATTCAGGAATGTATATTATTTAACCCCAAATTAATGTCTGATTCACTAAGGTAATTACATGCAAAAAATGGACTTAATTGAGCTTATTATCATAGGGTACATGTTATTTTCAAGTAACGTGATGTATTTTATGTCTTGGCATTACTCCCATACAGTCTCTGAAGTAGTGTTTTTGCTGGAGAGAGAGACCTCTGAACACACCTGAGATACTTGGCAAATATGCTAATTAAATATGCTAAATATATTGAAATCATTTCTATTATCATATATCCCACTCTTTGCCTCTCTCTTTCCCCCCCGAGCCCTATTTCAGGGTCTGTATGGATCATAAGATAAACGGAAATGTTAGGTATGACTTAACTAATGTAACATATTTCATGGCATTAACCTTGGTGGAGCTTAGGGAATATGGGATGAGTAATATCATATTTTTACAGGAATAAATCCTGGTTATTTGCGTTCGTGAAGACGGTTATGATTTACAGGTGAAGTAACTTAGGTTACCATCATGTTAAATAGCTAACATAGCATAATAGATCTAGCTCACAAAGTGTAGAATAAGACACTGTGTTCATGCATCATATAAGCATAGCATCCAGTATAGATAATCTAAATGTGCACTTCTATTTAGCAACAAGCATAAGGGTGAGAAAAAGTAAAAACACTCAGCTTTGTAACATTTTCCCTCTGCTATTCCTAATTTTTTCTCCAGAAGAAAAGATATATTACATTATATTAAGAAATAAAATACATGTGTTTTTATGTTGGACAACTTCAACTATTGTTGTACTTAAAACAGACAAATAAACACGAGCCACATGTACTTCCCTGTCATAGTTCTAGCTTCAAAGATTTGTCCTAGTGAAGCGGTGCACAAGGGGGGGGGGGCGCAAGACTTTATTGGGGGAGGTGCGGGGGGCGCGGTGGTTACAGAGGCCCTGCGCTAAAGCTGAGCTCAGACAGGCTGCTATGCTACCATTCGTCCGCGCCTCTCTGCTGGGCGATATGTGCTCATCCCCAGCAGACAGAATGACGCGATTGAAGGCGGGACTTTAAAAAAAAAAACTGTGTGTGTGTTTGTGATTGGCTGGCAAAGTACACGTGACGCGGCTGCCGCTTGAAATCACAACTTCAGTTGTCTTCTTCAAGTGCAGCGGCGACAATGCTGTACTTCGCCACTGGGGGGCGTTTTCAGTTTGAAAACTCCCACCCAAAGTGATAGTGGCGAACGTGCTCGCGCACGTCGCATCGAAGCTAGTCTGAACTCAGACTAAGAGCGCAAGGCCTCTCTAAATGTACTCACCAGCTTCTTGTCCACGCGTCTCCATTCCAACGCGGTATCAAATGACGCCCGTTACCATGGAGACGTGCCGTCAATTGACGGCGTGGGTCATGGGACATGACGTCCCATGACCCCACAGGTAAGGGGGGGGCGCAATCAAGCAGAAGAGTCGGCAGGAGGGGTGCAGCGCAAAAAGTTTGTGCACCCCTGTCCTAGTGTACCAAACATATTTATTCACCAAGTCCTTATCACATTCATTTGACAATTATGGGTTTGTTGAGAGTAAAGGTAGCTTCATAATAGCCAATGTCCTGAAATGTAAGAGACCCTCTTTTGAAATCCAGTGGATGCTAGGGGAAGGCGATGATTCTACTTGTTTCTTGAGTAATGATATATAAACTATAAACTCTTCAGAGTTGGGGATTCATTTTGTTTGTACAGTAGTATTCTACTGTGTAAAACATACAGTATACTGACAGCACCATACAGTATTTACATAATGGGGTCAATGCATAAAACTCTTAACAAGTAGCACAAGGGGGTTGGTCTGTGACAAGATGAGGGATTTCTAGAGCAAGTGGGAGTAGCTTATTGTGGAGTTACATTTGCATGTAGATACAGGTATATGTACAGTATTAGGGGAAAAAAAGTCCAACTCACTAGCCCCAGTACCTATTTTCGTACATTATTACCTAAAGGATTTACAATATGATTGGACTTTTATGTTGGAGCGCATATCACTAATTGACTATATGTACAGTATTAAGTAATGGGCAGCTTGAGTTACTTCTCTTGAAAGATTTCTGCGTTAGTTGTCTCCGTCTCCGAAAAGGTTCAAGGAACTAAGCTGTGAAGGATTAGCAAGAGTATCAGCTAGAAAGTTGTCTTCACAACACATAGACCTTCCCATCCATGCCAATTGTATTTGATGCAACAGAGATAGCGACAGTGAGTGCAATTTAGCAGTAGGAAACACATGACCCGGGAGGCTGCCAGGCGGTTCCCCCCGCCGCCCGCTTTGTCCCCTTGAAATCCCAAATAACGACAGGAGACAGTAATGGAGGTAAAATGGCCGCGGCTATTTATTAAAATTACGAGGGGTAAATGCTAGTCCCCGCCAGAATGTACCTTTACAGGAAGGGGGGAGGGTCGGCCGGCCCCCGCGCCGCTGCCGTCTGCGCGAGCGGGTTATCGACGTCATGACTATCTGACCTCGCCCACTCGTGCTCCCCCCGGGCTCAAACGGCCCAGCTCCCAGTCTGGCAAGAACAAGCACCCACCCCCCACGAGCCGCCGCGACAAAGGCAAAGCCGATCAACGACCCCTCCTGCTTGGAACCTTGTTCCTTTCCAGATCAGCAAAGTAACATACTTCCATACTGCAACAGAACAGAGAAGTATTACAATCACATACCCACTTTGTCCCAGCTACCGAGCATACCCCTTAATATTGTCTGCCGGTTACCACCAGATTGCCCTATCCTAACCAAAAGGGATGGGTGGGTGGGATATTTGGCTGGCGGGAGGCAAAGAGGACGAGCCCCCGCCAGCTTGACCTTAAATTAAAGGGGGCTAGGGCCCTCCCCCCGTGACGGGGAGGGCGGTGCGGGGGGCGGGCCAGCGGGGAGGAAGGCCGGCCCCCCCTGGTCATGATACCCCCCCGCCCATGGCTGGGGGGGGTCGCTTGACCCGGGAGGCTGCCAGGCGGTTCCCCCCGCCGCCCGCTTTGTCCCCTTGAAATCCCAAATAACGACAGGAGACAGTAATGGAGGTAAAATGGCCGCGGCTATTTATTAAAATTACGAGGGGTAAATGCTAGTCCCCGCCAGAATGTACCTTTACAGGAAGGGGGGAGGGTCGGCCGGCCCCCGCGCCGCTGCCGTCTGCGCGAGCGGGTTATCGACGTCATGACTATCTGACCTCGCCCACTCGTGCTCCCCCCGGGCTCAAACGGCCCAGCTCCCAGTCTGGCAAGAACAAGCACCCACCCCCCACGAGCCGCCACTGACGGCCCTATTTAATCCCCCTTAAACTAGGGCCGTGCCGCCAACCACTGCCAGACCCTCTCCAATCCCTCCTGTAACCCGATATTAAACAGATCTAATCCCACCTCTGACATGTGAACCCCGTCTGCCCTCAACAACCCCCCTGCGGTCGCTTCAAAGTCGGGGTGTCTGATCATCCAGCCCCCGCACTGCGTTACGACCTTGCCGACCGCCCTGTTCACCTTCCTCCGTGCCCCATCCACCGCCCGTGGTGACCTGGCGCCCCGCCACTCCTTCCTATGGACTATGTCAGACCACACAAACTGCACCGCCGGCCAGCGAGCGAACATCTGTGCCACGTCCCTTTTAATGGTCTCTATCAGGTCGACCGAGCGCACCGCCGCCACGTCATTCCCTCCCGCGAGAATGAGAAGGATCTGCGGGGGTCTCCTGTCCCTCGCTAGAATCAAGAGCCGCGGTAGCAGCTGGTCCCACCGCAGCCCCCTCCCGCCCCACCATAAAACCCTAGCCTTTACGCCCAAACCGAGGTCCGTTCCGTAAGGCCGACGAGCCGCGCGCTTCTCTGCCCAGTGTATCAACGAGTCACCGATGATCCAGACCTCCGTTGCCTCCGCCTCTGCGGGGGGAGGAAGGAAAGATGGGGGAGGGGGAGGGGCGGGGGTGGAAGGACAGAGAGAGAGAGAAAGGTTCACACCAGCGAAACCCGTTCTGCGCCTGCCCCGGGCCTGACATAGGACCGGTACCTGCTGGAACCCCAACGCCCAATCCTCTGTATCACCTCCCCCGCCAGCCCAACCCGCGCTGCCTCAGTCGCGGCCCCAATCCTGAATGAGTGAGTCCCGAATTGGGCCGCTTCCAACCCCAAGCGTTCAAGGCAGATCCGGAACACCCGTGAGAACTGGTACCTGGATAATGGGACCCCGTCACTGTGAATGAGTAAAGGCCCGTCCCTGGTGGGCCGCACTCGTAAGTACGCCCTAAGATCCCCCACCGGGCAGGAACACTTCCCTGGCAGGCTTAGCAATGGTACCACCGCCCCCCTGCCCGCTTGGTCTGTCTTGGACTGCCGGATGAAAAGCTGCAAATAATCCGCCCCGAGCGCCACGTCCCTGGCCTGCAAGCCCCCGCCCCTTTTCTTAGAAGCGCATACTAGCTCCCCTATACGCAATGCTCCAAAGAACGCCAAGGTGAATGCCGCATTGAAAAGCTCCGCCTCGAAGGTTGAAAAACAGACCAGCCCTGTTATCTTAACCAACGCCTCCAATAACGCCGGAGTTACTGGTCTCCTGGTGTCGCTGGACGGTGCCCCCCTTAAAAGCCCCGCCAGGGCCCTCTTGACTACAAACGCCTTAGTGACGTCAGTCTCACCGCCCAGTCTCAAGAAGAATGACACCCCGCTCAGTTTCCTGCTAATTGTCCTCCCTGCCAACCCCCTGCGCCCCAGCTCGATCACGAATTGCATCACTGTCATGACCCCCCCCGTCTCTCCTTCAACTTCCCTCGAGAAGCACAAGTATTCCCTCCATGCGGCCGCATAGGCTTCCCACGTACCCGGAGCTACCGATGCTCGCACTAGATTGATCACTGCGGGATCCCCAGCGCCCATAACTCCGTCGGGCAAGATGCGACGTCCCTGTCTGATTCCGGTGCCCACTTCCGAAACTCTCCCATCTGTAAACGGGATAAAGAGTCGGCAATGTTATTGGAGACCCCCGGCACATGACGCGCCCGGAACGATATGTTCAGATGCAAACATGAGAGGACAAAGCTGCGCAGCAGATTCACGACCGGCGGGGAACGTGAACCGAAGTTATTCACAGCCTCGACCACTCCCATGTTGTCGGTCCAGAAAACAATCTCCCTGTTTTTGAAAGACTGTCCCCACAATCGCACCGCGACCAGCAACGGGAACAGCTCTAGGAACGTTAAGTTCCTAATGAGATTGGACTCCCTCCAGTGTTTTGCCAGCGCTCGGCACACCATGCCCCGTTGAAGTATGCCCCGAAGCCTACTGAGCCTGCCGCGTCCGTGAACAGCTGCAGCTCTGCATTCCTCGAGGGACGCCCCCGCCATAAGGTTCTCCCATTGTATGCCTCCAAGAAATCCGACCAGACCCGTAGGTCTTCGCGGATCTCACGGGTGACCCGAATGTAGTGGTGAGGACGCCTGATCCCAGCGGTTGCTGCCGCGAGGCGCCTCCAAAAAACCCTGCCAACCGGCATAATTCGAGCCGCAAAAACCAGGTGGCCCAACAATGCTTGGAAGTGACGCAACGAGGTTTTCCTCAAACCCCCGAACTCCCGAAGGAGCCCTTTTAGGGTCGCTAGTTTATCCAGCGGAAGCCTGTACTCCATCCGTGCAGAGTCAATCTCGATCCCGAGAAAACTGATTACCGTTGTTGGGCCAACTGTCTTCTCGTCGGCTAGCAGGACTCCGAACTCGCAAGCCATGGCTGAAAATTCAAACAGCCATCTTGCGCACAGGTCTGATCCCGCCGGCCCCACGAACAGAAAATCGTCCAGGTAATGCATGCACCCCGTGGCCTGAACCCTGCAACGAGCCACCCACTCGAGAAACGTGCTAAAAGTCTCAAAGTAGAAACATGATAGCGCGCAACCCATGGGAAGACACAAATCAACAAAGTACTGGCCGTCGAGCACGCAACCTAGTAAGTGGAAACAGTCAGGGTGCACCGGCAGCAGCCGGAAGGCGGATTTGATATCCGCCTTTGCCAGCAGAGCCCCCCGACCCATACCGCTCACCATCGCTGCGGCTTGGTCAAAGCTAGCGTAACTTACCGAGCACAGCTCGCGATCGATGCCGTCGTTCACCGACGAGCCTTCGGGATAGGATAAGTGTTGGATGAGTCTGAATGCCCCCGGGTCCTTTTTGGGGACCACCCCCAATGGGGAAATCCTCAAGTCTGGGAGTGGGGGGTAGGCGAATGGACCCGCCATCCTCCCCAACTCCACCTCCTTACCCACCTTCTCCCTCGCCACATCGCTGTAAACCCTTGCCGATTTCAAATTACGCTCAAATCCTGATCCCGCCTGGTGCACAAATGGGATTCTGAACCCCTCGGAAAACCCGTCGAGGAGCAGCCGGGCTGCGTCCCTATTTGGGTACCTTTCCAGCCAAGGGGTCAGGCTTTGGACGATTATAGGGGAAGGTGCCTTGCTGGCCAGCCCGCCGCCCACCCCTCTTGGAACCGCGTCCCCCGCTCTTAAAGCACTTTGCTTGCGGATGGGCTCCTCCGCAAGTGGCGCATTGGTGTTTGAAGCGACAAACTGCATATGTGCACCGCTCGTCATTGAAGGCCCAGCACACCCCGGGCCGGTTATCGCCCTGTCTGTCCGTGTTTGCGGTAGCGCGCCCCCCCTCTCCCCCTCCCTGAAAGGGCGCTGGCTTGTCCGATAAGCCAATCAGGTCAATCCAGAGGTCGGTCTCCTTCATGACCCACGTTACCTTATCCTTGTGTGCCGCCATCTTCTGCCTAAATCTTAAATCGTAAAACCACCAGCCCACACCCCCGTGCCGCTGGTGGGCCTCCCCAATCATATCCTCATACTTAAACAGCGCCGCACATAAGTGGGGGGACTTTTCCCCGATCACTGCGGCTAAAATTCTAAATGCGCGGGACCAATTGGCGAACGTGCGTGGGAAGAGCCGCTTCTCGATATCGTCCTTCCTCGCCTCCCCTTTTTTATAAGACCGCGCCAATGCCTCCCTGTAATCGGGTAACAGGGATAAGATTTCCACGAAATCCCCTGCCCAAATAGCCTCTTTTTCCTCTTTTGTCAAGTGTGTGCCTAGCTCGTTAGTGACGCACACCTGTGGCGTCGAATAGGCCCCTGCGGGGATCGCTGGTTTTGACGTGGTGTCCCCGACCCCGGCCGTGTGAAGAGGCACCGGGGTCGCAACCCCGGCCGTGAGAAGAGGCACCGGGGTCGCAACCCCGGCCGTGAAAAGAGGCACCGGGATCGCGGCTGGGGGAGGTACTCCGCCCAAGATACCAACCACGGAACCCTCGGTGCCAATGACCCCGGCCGAAGGTGGATTATGAGACACCGGGGTCATGTTGGTGGCTGCCGGGGTGGGAATCGGCGCTGTGGCTACCTCTCTGATGTGCGCCCCCCACGCTGCTGCCACTCCTGATGCCGCGCCAGCGTCCCTAGCTCCCGCTCCAAAAGGAACCAATGCCTGCGGCTCCAAGACCTTTAATAATCCCATTAATGCTGCTGTGAGGTTTGCCCTCTCTGCCGTACCAAAAGCTCCTGGGTCTGGTGTATGGGTTATCCCAGCTGCTGTCTGCTCTACGCCTGTTGCGCCACTCGGTATTTCCCCCCTTGACACCTCGCCCGCGCCTCCCTGGTCTGTGTTTACTACCTGGGATGCCATCCAAAGCCTAAGCGCTTTCACGCTTTCGCCCCGTCGCCTCCCCTTCGCTGCCGTGGGTATCTTACCCGTCCTTGCCATCCTGGGTGGAAGCAACTGGGCCTCGACCGTTGGCTGGCGGGAGGCAAAGAGGACGAGCCCCCGCCAGCTTGACCTTAAATTAAAGGGGGCTAGGGCCCTCCCCCCGTGACGGGGAGGGCGGTGCGGGGGGCGGGCCAGCGGGGAGGAAGGCCGGCCCCCCCTGGTCATGATACCCCCCCGCCCATGGCTGGGGGGGGTCGCTCTCTGCTCAGCAAGTGCGTGCATCTAAGATTGACATCACTAAAATAGTTCCATTAACTGATGTAGTCCTTTAACTTTAATTGTGGCATTTCATCAGTCCAACCTTTAAATAATTAATTCACCACCTATTCATTGAAATTGAGCTGAACGTGGCTCCGTTTTATCTGTATTCTTTATGTGTGTTATCCCTACACCTTTTCCTTTCAACTCCTTTTGTTGCAGTCAATCAAACACTGAATAAGACTCAGGGTAAAATAATACAAAGGGCATTTCAGTTAAGAATAAGATTCCCCTTGGGGATCTTCATGGATTTCTGTGGGGCATATGTTTTGCTTTCTGTAATGAAATGTAATTGTTACACAGTTATATTGAAATATCTTCTTATTCTTGGTGGTCAGTTGGGTACAGGGTGGGGGAAGAGAGCAATTGCTTCTTTTTGCTGAGGTGCACATATCAATTAAGGTTATGATCTATTGAGCTAACATCATTCATTTATAAATTGCAGGCCATGTTGAAATCACAAGCTTTACAAATAAAGATTACCTTATGTTAACCCCCTTGTACTTAATAGACTTGCAATGGATTTCTGGCCAGGTATGAATTTATGCTAGCGAAACACAGAATCATGTGAGTCACATTTGTTACTGCTTTTTGGAATAATACTGTCTCTCATATTATAAGCTTGGTCAGTAAAGAAAAGTACTACCCAGACAGAAGTTTGGTCAAGTGCTAATTTCATTCTGATACCTATTAGCCTTGATAGCTTTTAATTTTGGAGATAGAATAGAGACAGGAGAAAATAATCCATGAAACTCATTGTCTACAGTTTGCAAAGGTAAACACATCTTTTCTAAGGGTGTGAAATATGGGATTGGAGTCAAAAGATATAGTAAAGTATTTAATGCTTGCTTCTGTATCATTGACTAAGCAAAATTCTTGGGATTGTTTAAAGCAGCCCATATGGATAGTCTGTAAAATAAGATAATGGTTTGAGTTACCGCAAGCAATGAATATTAGTGTATATTATCCTATTTTCATAAGCCGCATTCCTAATAAATACAAATGTGTACATAGAAGAAAAGGAACCCTGTCTTCAAGCACTCTGTCACCAATACATGTGTTATTGTAAGGTTAAAAAAAACGCCTATCATGCTAGAGCAGGACTGCACAACACGCGGCCCGCGGGCCGCATGCGGCCCGCCTGCCCTCTCTGTGTGGCCCTCGTTGAGATTTAAAAAAATAAAAATAAATAAACTTTGAAAAAAAAAAAACTTTGAAAAAAAAAAAACTTTGAAAAAAAATATGGCGCCGATTCCCTGCGTGGGGCGGAGGGGGAAGCAACACGCAGCTCCTCTGCGGGCCCGCTCCCCCCCCCCCCTGCTCCCAACGTGGGGCGGAGGGGGAAGTAATAATTAAATAATTCAGCTCCTCCAGCGGCCTGCTTCTCACCGCTTCCCTCCGCGGCCAGCTTCTCGCGTCCCCCACGAGCTCACCTCCCGTGCCCTCCTCTCCCCCCTCCCCCCAGCCCACGCCCCCAAGCCCACCTCCCGTCCCAGGCAGCTGCCGCAGGGATATCGGGGGCAGGAGGAGCAAGCGTCCGGCGGCAACCTGCACCCACCCGGGTCAAGGTAAGTCACTGTCACTGTTAGTCACTGTCACCCAAGTCACTGTCACCCAAGTCACTGTCAAGTGTCACTGTCACCCACCCACCCAGTCACTGTCACCCACCCACCCAGTCACTGTCACCCACCCAGTCACTGTCTACCCAGTCACTGTCAGAGTCACTGTCAACTGTCACCCACCCACTGTCACCCACCCACCCAGTCACTGTCACCCACCCACCCAGTCACTGTCAAGTCACTGTCACCCACCCACCCAGTCACTGTCACCCACCCAGTCACTGTCACCCACCCACCCAGTCACTGTCACCCACCCAGTCACTGTCAAGGTCACTGTCACCCACCCAGTCACTGTCACTGTCACCCACCCACCCAGTCACTGTCAAGTCACTGTCACCCACCCACCCAGTTACTGTCACCCACCCAGTCACTGTCAAGTGTCACTGTCACCCACCCAGTCACTGTCACCCACCCACCCAGTCACTGTCACCCACCCAGTCACTGTCACCCACCCAGTCACTGCCACCCACCCAGTCACTGTCACCCACCCACCCAGTCACTGTCACCCACCCACCCAGTCACTGTCACCCACCCACCCAGTCACTGTCACCCACCCACCCAGTCACTGTCAAGTCACTGTCACCCACCCACCCAGTCACCCACCCAGTCACTGTCACCCACCCAGTCACTGTGTCCCACCCAGTCACTGTCACCCAGTCACTGTCACCCACCCAAGGGGGGAGAGTGATGTGAGGTGCAAGGGGGGAGAGTGATGTGAGGTGCAAGGGGGGAGAGGGATGTGAGGTGCAAGGGGGGAGAGGGATGTGAGGTGCAAGGGGGGAGAGGGATGTGAGGTGCAAGGGGGAGAGGGATGTGAGGTGCAAGGGGGGAGAGGGATGTGAGGTGCAAGGGGGCAGAGGGATGTGAGGTGCAAGGGGGCAGAGGGATGTGAGCTGCAGGGGAGAGGGATGTGAGCTGCAGGGGGGTGGGATGTGAGCTGCAGGGGTGGGTGGGATGTGTGTGGTGTGTAGGGGAGTATTGTGTGTTTGATGTGGAGGGGGGTATTGTGTGTATGATGTGGAGGGGTGTATTGTGTGTGGGTGAGGGGGAGAGATGGGGGTATGAGAGATAGATGGGGAGTATCGCAATGGTTGATAGTGTTGGGTTCTGGGGGAGATATGAGGATGATGATGATAGGTGCTGGAGGAGAGATGATGATGATGATGATGATGATTTTACCCGTGCAGCCCAATTTATTTTTCCTTGGAGCAGTTCGGCCCTTCGCACTTTACGAGTTGTGCAGGCCTGCGCTAGAGTGTGTTAATGTACACACTATATGAAGTTTGCCTATACAGCGCGTTACAACATACGCCCTGATACATCAACATTGAGATACACATTTCCTAGTGGGTTCATAACAGCCCCTCCACCTACTGTATATCTTTAGGTAGCTATTAACATAGCACTAGATCCCGAATATCTATTAGGGATCTCCATATGTACATCTACCCACCTAGCCATAGCTGGGTCACTTATGATACAGTCACGTGCTGTTGACTTACTAGTTAATTGTATTTTAACGCCCTTTTTTTTATTCATTGCTAATTAATAAAGTTTTTTTTAACCTTACAATAACACATGTATTGGTGACAGAGTGCTTGAAGACAGGGTTCCTTTTCTTCTATGTACACTCACGTACCCACCCAGTTAGCACCTCACATGGTTCATTAAAATAAAGCTGTGCTTGTTTTCTCTTTACGTGTAGCATAATAAATACAAATGCCAGAATATATTCACAAAGGGCTCTAGGTACAGTGCCTATGAATACAACTTAGATTGTAAGCAGGGATTTCCTTTCCTGTGGTCTGAGTTTGTCGTGCTTGTTGTATTAGAATTCCCTTTACTGTATTGTCTTTGTGAAGTGCTGAGTACACTGTGTGCGCTATACAAATAAAGATTTACATACTGTGCATGCAACATATATGTTCCCATGTTGCACAATGAATGCTTTATTCGGAGCTCTTATGTTATGATTGTTTATGTAATAGTTGACGAAAAGGAACCACACCATCTACAGGTTACATACAAGATAAATGAGGCATGGTATAAAGCGGGGGTGCGCAAACTGGGGGGAGGGATCTTTTTTTGGGGTGCAGTGGTTGCAGAAGCCCGTTCTCTTCCCCAAGGCATTTAAATTAAATACTGGGGGACCGCGCAAGGCCTCTGCAACTCCACTTACCATGATTCAGTCGGCTTCGGGATGCGTCGCAGTGGCAACATGGTGTCAAATGACGCTGTGGGGTCACGTGACGTCACATGACCCCGCTGCGTCATTTGACGCTTTAGAACAGGTAAGGGGTGTGCGAGCAGGGGGGTAGAACTGGCAGGGGGGGGGCAAAGCAAAAAGTTTGTGCACCCCTGGTATAAAGCATTCATTCTCTCACTTTGGTGCTGGAGACCTGCAAATCATTGCGGAACGATTCTCGGCAAATCCCAACAGCAGTAAAGAGGATAAAAGGCACTTTGCATTAAAATATACCATTGAATACAAAATTCTTTGCTTTCTAAAATTATTTGATCTACACATCCTAAAGTACACATTAATTGGATATTGTAAAACAATTAAACATAATTCACTTTGGGGTACTGTAGATCCTTAGATGTCCATTAAATGTGGCGCTACCATGACTTAACGGGTATCTACGAAGCTAATTTTATTGAAAACAAACGTCTGTTAGGCTGTTCATTTGCATATAGCTAATGTAACATTATCCGGCTAATGCAGATATTTGCCAACTAATTTCGGGATAAGCAATATTCTGGTGCCAACTAGCTGTAATGCTGGCTCGAGTTAGCCATAGGATAAGGAAGATGCCAGGTATATATTGCAACGCAATAAAATTGGTTGTGTACCATGTGACTGGTCTTCTGTGATGTCACAGGCCTTATATAAGACCTGGGTTTACTCAGAAAACCGAAAAAAGATGAAAAGGCAACATCCTGCCTGAAGAAAGAAGATAAGAAAGAAGACAGCTTTAAAGAAAAGAGTAAGAAAAGAAGTGAGACTCACCGGAGACTGCTCTTCTATCAATGGAGGATCAAGGCTTCGTGGCAAATTCAGGATTTACAGACGTCCATCCGGATACCAACGGATTGAACAAAGACCATCAGGACTGGATTTTTTATTTTCCGTGATTTAAAGATTGTGTTTATTTTTATACACTGGGTCTGGGATTATGGGATTCTTTAATTTACTGCTTTCGTGGGATTTGTTTTTTAACTTTGCCATCATGCTTGGATGATTTTTTTTCATGGCTTTTGGGATTTTCATTTTTATAGGCCTTGGATTTTCTCTTATGTTTGGGCATTGCCCCCTTATTGGATTAATCTCCAGGTTCTCCTGAGTATGAGGAGATTACAGCCTTCATCCTGGCTGTAAGTAATACATTTATTTATTTAGGGTCACCATTGATTGTCAGTGTTGCTATCTAGGCAACGAGGGACTAGTTAGCCATAGTGACAATCAATGGGTTAAAATGGTAGTTTTTATATGATGTGATTGTTTTTATTTTAAGCATTGTATTTACTGTTGTTATGTTTTTCTATGGCAAAAAGCTCTATTAGCCACTTTTTGATAATAGGCCTATTGGAAATTACTGTAGGAGGGAGGTTTGTTGGGGGGTGGGTGGGACCAGTGGGGGTGGTTTATGGGGTAGGTAACTCGGGGAGGAAGGTTAAGCTGGTCATGTGTTAGAGGGAGGGTAACCTCTTGGATGCCATTGCGGATGTACCACTATGACATACAATAGGTAGTAGGGTAGTTAGGGTGTTTGTATTAACTCCTTGGTTACCTTAGTGGTATGCCTTTATGGCCACTATGGCTTCCAAGGGATTAATACATAGGGCATGGCTAAATTATTTGGGCTAGTCCAGGGTATTCACTTTTGCTTCCTATAAAGCCAAAGCGGGCCATTTCAGAACCCTGGACAAAGCTAAATAATTTTATGGTACTTGGTGTTAGGTGCTTCTAGCACCTACCGCCAGGTATAGCCAAAACCTAAAAAAAAAGCAGTAACAAAAGCGTAAGCTCCCACATTAAATTTCACGGACTGCTGAGGATATGCGTTGAGGTGTTCCCCACCTCTTTTGTATATCATTAGGACATTGTCTGTTAAAGTTAATGGCAGGCTGTCATTACTTTAACATGGCACTTCATGCCTCGTTAATGAGCTTTGAAGATACCCATTATTCTTAAGTATTTAATGGACTGCAGACGGTCTCCCCCTTTATATGCGGCCTCACATGAAATTTGTAGTCATCATTCCAGTCAAGAGTTTCTACACAAATTCACATTACACACAGTACTCTTTTTATTTCTCTGTCCTTTATCTAACTACCCCACAGTGAAGCTTATTAGTTAATCTGTAACAATGGCATGACTGTGTGAAAAGGCACAAAAACACATCCTGTGCAACCAAATGACTTGTACCGGCGCTAATAAACACCTTAATATAATTAAGTGCAATAAACAAATGCAATACTTAAAAGGGATGTGTATCCCAGAAGAACACGCTTCTCCACCTTCCAAGGAATATGTACAGATTCCTTACATGAGAAGACTTGATCCACAGGGGGGGGGGGAAAGGAGCGGTATTCTCAGGAACACACCAAGAAATAAAAAATATAAACACAGTGATAGTGCAATATGTTAAGACAAGCGGAGAATGGGTGAATCTTGGCTCTAATGCAATTCCTACTTACAGCATGTAAGATTTAAACAGGCAGTGGTCTGACTCTGTCAGGATGATGTCGGTGTGGGGTATACACAGAGAGGGGAACTTGATAGTAGTTAACTTCATGCGGGATAATCTCAAGGTGTAACAGCTCAGGTTCACGTAGGATAATATGAAAGAAAGATGGACTATAGTATAGACCACCTAAAGTACAGATTTTTATCTGATCACGCAAGGTGCACAAATGTACTTACAATAAGTACTTGAAAGGTATTCCCGTAGCAGTTTCGTGAGACAGTAGAGGGCTTTTTGGCGATGGTGTGCTGGCTGGATAGTTTCCCTTCGCTTCCACCTCCCCGTCGCGGTGTGGCGTCTGACGTCACTTCCGGCGGCACGGGGGATGACAACCGGTGGAGAGCGGGGGAGATGAATCTCAGCCGATCGCCAGTGATAACTCCGGGGAAGGGCACTTCCTGCTCTGCTCACTTCCGGTCCCCGTGGTGATATATTCATATATTCATATATCACCACGGGGACCGGAAGTGAGCAGAGCAGGAAGTGCCCTTCCCCGGAGTTATCACTGGCGATCGGCTGAGATTCATCTCCCCCGCTCTCCACCGGTTGTCATCCCCCGTGCCGCCGGAAGTGACGTCAGACGCCACACCGCGACGGGGAGGTGGAAGCGAAGGGAAACTATCCAGCCAGCACACCATCGCCAAAAAGCCCTCTACTGTCTCACGAAACTGCTACGGGAATACCTTTCAAGTACTTATTGTAAGTACATTTGTGCACCTTGCGTGATGAGATAAAAATCTGTACTTTATGGTCTATACTATAGTCCGTCTTTCTTTCATATTATCCTACGTGAACCTGAGCTGTTACACCTTGAGATTATCCCGCATGAAGTTAACTACTATCAAGTTCCCCTCTCTGTGTATACCCCACACCGACATCATCCTGACAGAGTCAGACCACTGCCTGTTTAAATCTTACATGCTGTAAGTAGGAATTGCATTAGAGCCAAGATTCACCCATTCTCCGCTTGTCTTAACATATTGCACTATCACTGTGTTTATATTTTTTATTTCTTGGTGTGTTCCTGAGAATACCGCTCCCTTCCCCCCCCCCCCCCCCCCCCCCTGTGGATCAAGTCTTCACAAAAACACATCCTGCCATATTCAGGAAACAATATACAATTGAGGAAATCTCATAATAGTAGGTATTTACATGCTATTCAACAATACAGTACATTGGTAAGCTTTACCTACACATACTGAATATCACTAGTATTAGGAATTTTCATCACTATATATTTTAAGTGCAAGCCGAGGGGCCTGCAAGGAAAAAAATGGGAACACAAATATCTTGTAAAATATACCCTGTATGAGTTTCACTGGATGTGCTAAAACTGAGCTTTGTCTGTGTTTTATGTTCTGTCTCTGGTTTTAAATATATATTGCCATGCTCAGTAGCACTCCTCTGTGACACTCATATGCTTATATATATGTTGTGGTTATTTTGGGGGTTCAATAGGAGCTTGTTAGGTGTCCAGTATATTTTACAATTGTGTTTCAGCTAGTCTTGGCTGTTTGGAGGGTGGCAACCTCCTACTTAATTGAAGCTCACCCCCTCCCACATTTAAATGGTTAAGGGCTCACTCCATAGCATCTTCCACACAGGGGAACTTGTTTGCTTGCAGGATGGTTGTGACAACTCTAATACAGAGTGCTTTTCCTGGTAATGTACAGGTTAATAAAGGCTTCAATCAGACTTAGAACTTTGCAACTAATATTGACAGATTTACTATAAATCATTCTTCCTGTTATTATACAGGTTACTAAGAATTTATATTAGCGTTAGGGACCCCTGAATTGTGGTCTGCCGTGAAGTTGGCTCAGGGGCTTACAACAATTTTGGCCAAAAATGTCAAACTAAAAGACCATTTTACTTAATAGATATTTATACATATATATTTAGGCACTGTACCGTGTATGAGTTTCACTGGATGTGCTAAAACTGAGCTTTGTCTGTGTTTTATGTTCTGTCTCTGGTTTTAAACACAAATATCTTGTAAACAAAGAGAAGTCTGTACTCTATTCTAAAATGACTTATAAATAGTCTGATAATGCGTCCCATCTAAGGCTACGCTTATAGTGCCGGCGACGGTCAGGCGACGGTCGCTGGAAAATCATATAGAGATGACTCCCAGCGATCGCGAGCAATCCGTCGCGCTGTCGCGTCGCGCTTACTTTAAGCGCATGCGACGGCAGAAATTCATTTGTTTTGCCACCACGTTGCGTCGCTGTCGCCGGCACTATAAGCGCAGCCTAATGAAGGTTCCCACATGTGAATGCTATAAACTGAACTAACTAAATCAATCATTACAGGCATACCCCGCATTAACGTACACATGGGACCGCAGCATGTATGTAAAGCGAAAAATGTACTTACAGTGAAGCACTCCCTTTTTTCCACTTATCGATGCATGTACTGTACTGCAATCGTCATATACGTGCATAACTGATGTAAATAACGCATTTGTAACAGGCTCTATACTGTCCCTGCTTGCGCACAGCTTCGGTGCAGGTAGGGAGTTCAACTTTGCTGTACAGGTCGTGCTGACAGGCGCATGCGTGAGCTGCCGTTTGACTATTTGGCGATATGTACTTACTCTCGAGTGTACTTAAAGTGAGTGTCCTTAAAGTGGGGCATGCCTGTACATTGTTTAGTCAGTTCAATTTGTAGCATTCACTTGTGGAGAGAGTAAAGGAGAATAAAGGTTGGGCTCAGGTAAGGGCCTTACCCAATCTGAGGGTGCCTTGGTGTGGTTTATAAGCTTATCATACTTTGGCTAAATGATACAACTAAAACCTAAAGTTCAACTTACTGTATTATTAGACGGGATGGATCACACTATGAGCCAGGTTAGAATATAGTGTTAATATTGGCTATGTTTACATGCTATTCAATAAACTGCGAGATTTCACTTCACACATACAGTTAAAGCTAGTCCAGAGATCTCACCTCCCTCTGCGTCAAGTAGTGCACATTTGACATTAAAATGCAAGCAAATGTGTTGTGCAGTGTTCTTTCTGTAGATAATTGTTTATCGATGTGACTAAAACTCACAAACAAATTTAATTCAGTTTTAGGGTAATTTTGCATGCTTAAACTCTGCAGTTTAATGAATAGGCCCCTATGTTTGGCCCAGTCATGTGGAAAAATGTTTTGCTACATCCTTATCATGCATTCAGAATTGTAGTTATTACCATGAGCTGGTAAACCTAAGGAAAGCATCATACTGAAAGGTAAAGCAGGAACTCAGATCCACGTCGGCTTTACCAACCTGAGGAACCGATCATTAAAGTAAAATGCTAATGTTCACTCAAAGCAGAGATAAATCACTTGTGAACTGTCTATAATAAGCAAATATTAACATGAATAGCCTAGGGGTGGGCAATAGTTTTCATTTCCCTGACCTCTTTTGCCACACTTGTCAACTGCTTTGTTTATCATATGCTTCGCTGTTGGTTTTAGTACTGTATCTCACAAAGCAGAGAGTAGTTGGCAGCAACACTGCACAGCATTGGGCAGCGGCAAGACTCAGAATGTATCACAAGTCCCATCTACCTATTTCAATAACCAAAACTATGGAAAATGACACTTGTCTTTGTTTTTAAAAGTCTCCACAAAAGAAATGTATTGTTCCACCCCATCAGCAGCTCTGTGTAGAAAAAGACAATGATTTGACCTGGCATACTTACATCTAAAGGTTTGAAGAATGTGCTGAGTCAGCATATTTCTGACTAATCAGAGGAGAATTTGCTTGGTAATCAAAATGTTCTTGATTCTTTCTTTTATTTGTTATTTATATAACTACTCAGTTGTAATCAAACCTGTCCTCTTCAGCACCCTGTCTGCTTTTATTTTGTTTCTTGATTTCCTTAATGCTATGTCTACAACCAAACAATGAGTTTGACATTATCAAGAAAGACTACTTATTGAGAGTAATCGTATGTCTGATTTACCATGAGATACTTAGCAAGAAGAATATGCTATAGCACATTATAAATTGCAGGAGACCTAATACAAGGAATGTACTGGCCATATTTTTGAACATGTCTTTCTCTTTTCCTGATAGGGATAATCAGTAAGTAGGTCTGCAAGGTGTCCATGAATCATTGTCAGTGCTGGCTGAGCTGAAGTTCTCATTGGCTGCTCTGAACTAGTCAGCCGCTACAGTGGAATACAAACCCTGTGGAAATAGCATTTCATTTTGTGTGAGGCATTGGCTAAAAAGGGAGATATTTTTAACAAACAATAAATGTACTTAAAGCAACAAAGCTTGTTTTCATTTCTGATTTTATTGGGGTTATATACTGAATCACAAATGTTCTGCAAAATATGTAAAGTGGTGAAAATTGTTTAGATGTGTGGAAATAATTCAATATCTTGTTTGAGAGAGTAAGTAAACAAAAATATTCATATTTCCAACACCCTGTAACTAATTTGTTGAGTATGCTAACCCCCTGGGAGCACATTAAAATGAAAAGGCGGCTTCTTTGCGATATTTTCTAACAGCCATTGAGATGTACTCTATGTGACCTTCTTTGTAAACATTTTAAGGTTTTAAATATACATTCCCCAGGTTTTTTGCAAACCAAACTGAAATCAACGTTCTCTTTTTAATTGCAGAAAACCCGAATAAACCGTGGTAAAATTGCTCACAATTGCAGAGGCGCCATCTCAAATAATCGTAACTACTGTAGTGACAACATAGTACAAAGCGGCTCAGGAACAAAAGCAGCTAATTAAAGAAAACATATAATTGTTTTTTATACAGAGTGTAGTTGTTAGGGGTTTATATGCCATGTGGACATGCCAACACTTTTAGAAAAAAAAAACCTTTGTCAGGCAAGCTTAGTTTTGACTCTTCCTTTAACTTCATAATTATGGAAAACTTTTGCTATTATAAAAGCAGCAGTACCAAAGAAGACTGTAATGACGATGTGCAGAGTACAATTTATGAACTGTTGCACCCTTTAAAATCTGAACCCAATACATGATATCTGAAGCAGACTTATTTTTCTCTACATTTAAGTGTCAATTAATTGATAGCAAAAAAAATTGTTGTCAACTTGTTAAAAGTGTCCAGTCCTCATATACCTTGATAATATAAGCAAGGAAATCAACATTAGGGATATTAGTACCTCATCTGCAACACTAAGGTAATATTATTTAATTCAATTGCATTTCTTTCATGAGTAAATATGGTGCTGTTTTGCTGTAGCAGTCTTGTAACCAGTAGACTTAAGAAGTAATTCCATATAGTCCAAAGATGCCGGCTGGGCCGGTTTTTGGTCATACATCCCCATTGAGATACGAAAATGGCCTGACTGGCCATTTTGGACAGTATATAAATCCCCCCATTTGCTTAGTTACAAGCCATTTAATTATATAATGGCCACCCTGAAACCTGGATATATTGTTATATCCTACATGTAGCCCCTGCTACCGATGTGTGTATACTGTGTCCAATGCAGAGTTGCTCAGCTCCACCTATCACATGGTGCGATGGGGAATGGGAGACGCTGTCGTCCCTGGGATACCTGGCAGGGGATATGGGACTGGATGGAATGTTGGATCAGGCTGTCAGTTTGAAAGACACAGAGAAAGTCCAACTGCCATTCATGGAGAGAGAAAAGAGAGACAGCAAGTGACACTCTTAGACCAAACACATATAAATAGTGACAGTCATAGGGAGGCAGAGAAAGAGAGAGGAGAATAGACCAAAGGCAGAGAGATCAATAATCTTGCCGGGCTATAAAAGTGCAATGGGATAACAGACATCTGGGAGGTCTTTTCAAGCAACTATTGAGTAGCCTTTGTGTATTACACACACTCCACAAAATAAGATCTCTGTGCCAGCATTACTAGTTGTCTACTTGGTTGTTACACTAGACATGGGGATTATAAGGGACAATAGCGCAGCGTCCTCATTAATTGTGAATATATATGTAGATATATTGTGTTGAGAAGTTTTGTTTTTTCTCTAAGAGTAAGGACCACTTGGTTAAGGTTGCCCCTAACTATAAAGCACTTATTTAAAAAAAAATAAAAAAAAAAAATATATATTTATCCAAGTCTTGTCTGGTTTTTGTTGGCTGGTGGGTCTGACTATGGTGTACTAAGGGAGGATGGACTCAGGCCCCACCACCCTGACACATACAGGGAAATAAGAGGGGTTGCATACATAATAAATCTTACTAATGTAGTTGTTTCAAAGCAACTAGGTATGAGCACTACACTGTCGCAATGCGGGGTTTTAATATATCATTTCGACCTTTTTAATGCATTGTAAGGTTTAATGGTTTATCCTCATTCTAACAACAAACATATAGGGGGATATGCACTAAGCTCCGCATTTTTGCGACCGATTGGAACATTTTTGCTTGGCCGTAAAAAAGTGAAGCCAAAGGCGCGATTCACCAAGAAGTTCAGCGCGTTTTGGTCCGGCCAAACAAAAATATGCCAGATCGTGCAAGCTGCTTTCCCCCCCCTGCTATCGTGCTTAAAGCTACAGTTCAGTCAATATCCTGCATGTGTGGTTTTTTTTAATAAATCAGTTCTGTACTGTGAGAAAATACTTGTAGCGTTTTCTTTTTTTTAAAAACAACTTTGAAAGACAATTTTTTATGTATTCTAATGTAACGAGCATTTTTGTTTCTATAGCAACCCTTTAGAAAGGCACAACCCCTTCCTTTAATGTAACAGGCTCTGGCACACCCCTTTGTGAGTCCTGCCCCCACCACAGCCGTGCACGTGCATGATCACAAATGTATCAGTCATTGCCTGGTCACATAATCTTCCCGCAGAACTGACAGAGCAGCAGCAGCAGAAAAGGAGTAGCTCAGAATTAATTAATTAAACCTTATTCCATTGCACGTGTGTAGTTAATGTTAAATATTAACAACTCATTTAAAATCAAATCTGTATATATAATACTGTAAACAATATGTATATTTAATTTTATGTGAATGTGTACAATTCAATGTGTGTTATTAAAATTAATAATGGCTTGTTCTTATATAGCGATGCTAGTTTTACATAGCACTTTACAGAGACATTTTGCAGGCACAGGACTCTGCAGAGCTTAGGTGTGTATGTATGTGTTTGTATGATATAGATATATATGCACACGCACGCATATACATGCGCACACGCACACATACACGTGCACTCGCACACATATACATGCACACACGTATACATGCGCACACGCACACATATACATGCGCACACGCACACATACACACATACATGCGCTCACGCACACATACATGCGCACACGCACACATACATGCGCACACGCACACATACATGCGCACACGCACACATACATGCGCACACACACACATACATGCGCACACATACATGCACACATATACACGCACACAAACATGCGCACACGCACACATATACACACGCACACATACATGCGCACACGCACACATATACATGCCCACACGCACACAGATACACACACGCACATACATGCGCACACACACACATACATGCACATATACACGCACACAAACATGCACACACGCACACATAAACATGCGCACACGCACACATAAACATGCGCACACGCACACATATACACTCTGTGTGCGCATGTTTATGTGCGTATATATTTATGGTATTGCTTGACCTGAGGAAGAGGAAAACTCTTGAAAGCTTGTCCCATGACACAAATTGTTGGTCCAAATAAAAAAAAGGTATCAATAAATACTGAATTTTTTTAATTTATATATACTGTATGTATATATGTATATGTATGTATGGATATATAGCGAAGGTCAGCAGCCGGCAGCGGAGGGAGAGAAGGACGGCATCCTGCAGCGAAGCTCGGCAGCGGCAGAGGACAGCAGCCGGCGGCGGAGGGAGAGAAGGACGGCATCCTGCAGCGAAGCTCGGCAGCGGCAGAGGACAGCAGTGGTGGCAGAGGGAGAAGAGGACCATGTGAATGGGACAGGAGCGGGACAGGAGGGCGGTAGGGAGGAGTTACGCTGTAGCAGCGGCAGACACTGGAAGTCAGAGAATACTTCTGTCAGACCGCTTGTGTGTGTGTGTGTGTGTGCGTGCGTGCGTGCGTGCGTGCGTGCGTGCAGAGATTGCACACATGAAGCTATTGAAGTAAAAAAAAAAAAAAAAAAAAAAGACTGAACTGCAGCTTTAAAGTTCTACAGCGCGATAGGTGATAGAAAAAAAAGCAGCCTCCATGAACTGCATGGAGACACTGCGTCTCCATGCACGGCTATTACAGGCGATCATATTGTATAAACATACTTTTTAATACTAGTGTATATGTGCAGGGGGTCTCCAGAGCTGAACCGCATTGGTTTCAGCCTCGGGGACAACCTACTTCATAAGATACAGGCCTAGTTAGGGTGCCGGTATCCCCTGTGTTTTTAAATCTCCCGTGTCACGTGACAGGGGGATTTAAATCATGCAGGGGGATACCGGCACCCCATAACGGGGCCTGTATCTCATGAAGTAGGCGGTCCCCGAGGCTGAAACCAATGCGGTTCAGCTCAGGAGACCCCCTGCTCATCTACACTAGTATCAAAACATACATATCAATAAAAAATAATTAATTACCGTAGCGGATAGCCGCTAATGTAATGAAGCTGCATTAATGTCATTTTTATTAATAGTGTGTGGGAGCAGGGGGTCTCCCGAGCTGAACCGCATTGATTTCAACCTCGGGGACCCCCTACTTCCCGAGTTACAGATCCAGATATGGGGTGCCGGTATCCCATTATTTACATGTCACATGTAACGCGACGTGGACGCTATAAAGTTGGTGGCGATACTGGCAGCTGATGCCCCATACCGGGGCCCGTAACTTGGAAAGCAGGGGGTCCCTGAGCCAGAAATCAATGCGGTTCAGCTCAGGAGACCCCCTGCTCCTGCACACTATATAAAAAATGACATTAAAGCAGCTTCATTACCTTAGCGGCTATCCGCTAAGGCAATGAAGGGGTTAAGGCACAATAGCATGTTTATTGGGGACAATTTCCCCCGATAAACATTGCAATATACAACACACCCACCCCTTGTGCCCCCAACAATCCCTATATCCCCCTAGGATACATCAAATAGCTTAATTTTTTTTTGGATGCACAGGAATAGGTCGGCGGTGGCCCTCGGGTGGTCCCCGCGGTTGGGTGGTCCCCGCGGGTGTCCGGGGTTCCCCGCTTGCCTGAAGTACCAATCCTCTGTCCAAAAAAAATAAATAAAAAATACATAAATACTTTAAAATAAATACACCCCCTACCCCCTAACACATACAGTACAGTAATGGGCAAAATTACTGCTGTGCTGTGTTTGTTGTAGCTATGTTATGTTTTTTATTTGGGCATGTTTTTTTAATCCTTACCCATTTCTTTGTACAAATGAATGGGTGAAAGGTGGGGGTAGTTGCCTGGGGTGGGTGGCTAGGGCTCCTTTGTGGGTATCAGGGCAGGGTGGGTTAACCCCTTAATTACTTTCGCAATAATAATAATAATAATAGCACGTTCTTATATAGCGCTGCTAGTTTTTACATAGCGCTTAACAGAGACATTTTGCAGGCACAGGTCCCTGCCCCGTGGAGCTTACAATGTTTTTGGTGCCCGCTAAGGTGATTAAGGGGCTAGGGGCCATTAGAATGTATTTGCAATGTATTTTTCTGGCAACGGAGGTAGCTACATTGCATATCCTGATGAGGAGGCCCATCATATTGCCAGGGGTAAGTAGAATGGATTTATTTAC
This sequence comes from Ascaphus truei, assembly GCF_040206685.1. Classification (NCBI taxonomy): domain Eukaryota; kingdom Metazoa; phylum Chordata; class Amphibia; order Anura; family Ascaphidae; genus Ascaphus; species Ascaphus truei. The sequence continues at coordinate 156,632,798 of NC_134483.1, read as the reverse complement.
TTTATTTATGCTGGTTAATGTGTTTAATAATGGACAAATAATTTATTACCATATCTGGATAATAGTTATTTTGCCCATTACTGTACTGTGTGTGTTTGGTGGAGGGGGGCGGGGGGTTGTATTGATTGAAATGTGGGGACTCATGAAGACCACCTGAGGACACCCGAATGCCTACGGGGATGGCCCGGGGAACCACGGATATCACCCATGGACCCCATTGGGGCTCGCAGGGACCACCTGGAGGCCTACAGCAACTAGCGGGGACCACCCGGGGATGCACTGTGGGGCCTGCAGACACCCGGCAGGACCAACGGGGACTCCCGTCGGGCTCGGGTATTCATCCTGTATGTAAAATAATAAATCATGTTTTTATAGGGGGGCACAGGGTTTATGTATTAATGTTTATTAAATATTGTAATGTTTATAGTGGGGCATAGGAGGTGGGTAGTGGGGCTGGTGTGTGTATTGTTTTTATTGTGGGTAGCGGGGGTGGGTGAAAGGGGTATTGTCCCCAAGGGTGGGTGGTTAGGCCTCCCAGGTGGGTAGTGGGGGAGGGTGTTTAGGCCTGCCAGTTGGGTAGTGGGGGAGGGTGGGTAAACCCCATAATTACTATAGCGGTTACTATTATATTGTCACTTTTTATTGTACTGTTTTGTTTGCAGCACCGCAGGACGAGGACGGCCTTCATCGTGGCAATCTAGCAGGGGTGAATGCAATATTTATTTACTTTATTTATGCTGAATAATGTATTTTAAATGGGCAAATGCACTATTATCCATATTTGGATAATAGTAAATTTGCCTATTATTGTACTATATGTATTAGGGGGCGGGGGATGAGGGACGAGGGATTGGTATTTAAAAAAAAGTATTGTTTATTTTTTTGGGGCAGATCATTGGTACCGCAGGCCCGCGGCGACCCCTGGACTCCCACGGGGATCACCCTGGGACACCAGCCGGCCTGTTGTATGGATGGTGTGCCTGAAAAAAGGTAAACAAATAATTTTTTCTAAGTCCAGCTCCTTTTGTGCCTGCCTTTAGCTGGTGCATTTTTCCAGCGGGCTTTTAAAGCACGAATGACTTAGCGCTGTTTAGAGAATCTTGCGGACTTGCAAAAATCGGCGCATTTGCCTTTTTTTGCCTGATCGGACGGGTTTTGCTCACAGGCCAGAAAAAATGCATTTTAAGGCCGATAAAGTGCTGTTATCACTGCGTAGTGAATCTCACAGCAGCCTGTATCGGCCTTAAAAGCCATTTTGCGCTCTTAAAACGACGTATCACAGCTTAGTGCATAGCCCCCATACTGTTCATGAGTTTTTCTTGCAGTACAAATAGTTAAAACTGCCAATAGCGTTGACTACATTAACCAATTTGCTACAAATAGGAAATGTTAATGAATGTTTTATCTATCTGACTAATACCTTCACTGGTAGTATTACTTCAATAATACCACAAGCTGAGACAGTAGTAGTAATAATAATAACAATGCCATATCAATTTTCTTCCATAGTTTTCATGAATGCAGCATCTTGCTTAGTAATGACTTGTAATCAGTCTTGATTTTCTGACTAATGGGAGAATAGCAGAGCCTGTGGTGCTCAGTCTTACACATCACATGTACTTTGCTTGTACGCCAAAGTTCCCTTGGTTTTAAGACGTTCAGACTGGAATCATCATGACATTGTTCTGTCTCTTTACAGTTTGTCTACCTATATAAATATGTTCAGAGATCCTTTTAGTAGCAGCTACAGTACCACAAAAATAAAATGTATCTTTCTTATGAAAATGGGCATAATATTAAAATCATAGATACATGTTAAAGAAGTGTAGCCCTGTGTAAATTTGGAGTTACATGCCTCTCTCCTCCTGTGCAATAATTCCTGTTAAAAGGGAAGGTCTGCCAGGAGTAATCATGAGGTTTGCCCTCATCCCCTGTGATGTGTATTGTGTAGTGAAGGAAGTGACATCATGCTCTGTGTCCACTTATAGTGACACAGGGGGGGTGCCTACTGGAGCTATATAGTACACATCACTTCCTGAATTTAGTGTCTGTGTTGAAGTTGCAGAGTGTGTGACTGTCTGACCCAACACAGTGCCAGGGCTCTAGCAAGGATTGTGGCCCTCCCTTAGGGGAGAGGTGGGCAGACTATTCTCCTTACTCTATTAGAGAGTAAGGGAAGAGCAAGGACAGCTTCTAGGGCCCTGACTAGGAGTGGTGTCCAGGGACTTCCTTGAGGTGGGCAACCTTGATGATGTGCGGCTAGAGACCGGCCGCAATGATGGGCAGTCTGCCAGTCAAGATGCCAATAAAGAGTGTCCAGTTTGAAAGAACCTTCTTGCCTGAGAGTGGAGTCCTTCAGGGAGAAGCTGAACCCAGGGGTTCTCTTCCAGAGACTCCTCCCTGCTGTCGTGGGGACCTGGAAGAGATGGAGGCGCTGTACCAGAAGTGAGTAGTTCTCAGCATTACCTCACGAGCCAGTCCTGATGTATTTCCCTATACCATCAAGCGGGAGACTCGGGAGTCCTGTAAGCCAGCAGGTGCACCACACTGTAGTACATGTAACATGGGGCAGTTTCCTCACGTAAGGGGCCAATATGAGATGGGGGGGGGGGAAACACCGTTACAGAAGCAAAAAGCGACGCACCATAAGTGCTCATTTGCATATCATTACCCAGAGTCCTTGGCTGCAGTGGAAGCAATGTGAGTATGGGGTAAGGCAGGTTTGGGGACCTGTCTGGGACACGTGAATGTGTTCATGAGTATTCTTTAATATTACCATAAGATAATTTAGCATCCTTGTTTGTGAGGAATCTTGGTGATTATATGGTTTTGACTACAGACCTACTTTAATATAAAAGTATTACAAATTCAAAATTATACCTATCGACCAAGTCACCGCATACTGTGACCCTTTAGTGAACCATATACGAATAAGACAGTATTAAGTCATATATACTAAGACACTTTTGGCATTATATTAATAACTGATACATTTTCGTATCGCATCTTCTAAAATCAGTGTACTGTACAAAGGTACTTTGCAGCTCTTGTGGGCATGTGCTCTTGATTTTGGGGGGGTCAGTGGGAGAGGTTAGGGTAGAGTTTGGCAATGAACAAATGATTGTCAAACGTTTCACATACTGTATTGCACCCTTTTCCATAATTTGTCTGCTCCATAGCATCAAATAAAGAAAACAAAATCTTGTAAACTCCTGGCTAGCAATCTAAGTAAAATGTAACAACTGTTTTGCTGTACACTGTATCCTCTGTAGGAAGCGCGTAATAAAAAATATATTGATGTGTTTAAAGAACATTATTCTTTCTTTTGCACATACACCATACTGCATATAGAACAAAGCCAGAGAGCAGTTTCCTTACAGAAATCAAAGATACCCACATACAGTATATGGTATATACTTAAAGCTTGAAAGATGAATAAGTAGAGCTTTTGGAAGAATCCTTTTGTCATGACAAGATAATACAATTTAAAATATCCGTAGTAGCTTTTAAAGCAGCAATGTTCGTTTTTTAAAAATTCATGTTTAACAGGATTTAAACGAGGGTGTCCTCTGAGTCTGAATGTGACTATTTCTTGTTCTGGGGACAACCTGGTTCCCGAGATACTTATCAATTCAGGTACTGGTATAACCCTCCCATCCTGATAAAACATAATAGGCCACCAAACTGCAAGCCAATAGGAAGCCGTAATGGATGATATTGTGGCTTCCCATTGGATATCCAAGTGCATTATCTTTAAAAAAAAAAAAAAAACAGGATGCACCTACACCAAGCTGTAACTACAGTATGCCAGGAGCCAAAGGAACCCTAGAGCTGACAATGGCTCGATTCAGCTCTGAGGAACACCAGTTTAAATCCTGTCACAAAATCCATGTCACTTTTGGGCTGCCTCCTGCTTTAATTGAATTTGAATTGACAATTAGGCGTACTTAACCTAATGGCATCTACTTGATAAACATAGTTTTATTCGAATTATGTCTTCGTTTTTGGGGCTGTAGTTCTTTAGTCATTCTAGAAGAATAGGACAGAATGAGCACATTGTAGAAAATGCATTTGAATCTTATATAGCTGCTAATTCAGATTGGTACTGGACTAACATCGACTGATTTTTAGTCTCCAATAAAAGCCAAGGTGTGACTTTATGTTCATATGATCTGTTTTCATGATCAAGCTCATTTAACTTTGGTTGCTACAGGACTGGTTTCCAGCAGCAAAGTAGTTTCTAAAAATCAATATTATCTAAGCAAGCACATGGCACACTCATCTTGAGACGGTAAAGTTATGGTAATAAAGCGAGAGGCTTAGATTGAGAGACTACAGTAGCAATATTGCTGTCAGATCGATATCACTTGTCTGGCAATAGAATGCTACCACATCAGAACAGAGGTTATTGCAGTTATTAGAAGTATTCTGCCCTGCTAACTACTCATTCTCAGTTACACATGCAATAAACATTTCTGGAATGACTGAATGCTAGGCTTCCAAAATAAAAACAGAATATTAGCAAGTATGACATATTTCAAAACATATCTGGAAATATGTGCACATTTGAAAGAGTAGAAAAACAACCACGTAGTTTACTCGGTAATTATTTATGCCCCATGGGTAATGGATTTCATTAACTGTGTTCTTGGCTGTTTCCAGTCTCATTCATATTCAGTAGGTTTTACATCCTTTTATCTGAATACCAACTCTTACATAATCTGGAGCTAACTTGAGTATAGAGTACAAGCAAGATTGTTTTAACACAACCTCCCTACTTAAAATTCCTGTTTTCCTTTTCATCTACAGTACACCTGCTCCTCTCCTCTTCCAGAGATAAGAACGCTATAAAAAAAAATAAAAAATGAAGCAGTGGTTTACAAGATTCCAGCAGACCACACTTCTTTATAAACAAAAAGGGGAAATCCCTACTGCTAAAATGATTAATGTATGATGTAGTTATTAGAAATGTGATTGCAATTTACGCTGTATTTATAAAAATGTATAAAACTGCTTTGTCACATTTTGCAGCGGGTTATACACTGTATATCATGTTCAAAAATCTGTGTTTTTAAATTGGAGCTAAGAAAAAAATGTGAAAATGCATCAATAAATGTTGATGCATGAAGCTGCCTGCACTTGTGTCAGCTAATGAGGAGTTTTTGACACACAAGAGGGTGTAAACAAGTGTTTTATTTTTTTGTATTTAATAACTCTGCCACATGAGAGGTGGCTCCAAGTCATCTGACCAGTGATGTGTATATTTAGATATTTTACTATTTTTCAACACACTTAATACATACAGTACTGCTTAATACATACTGTTGACCACTGTAGCGATTTCCTGTGTGGGAAAATTTACATTTTGTGAAACATTTAGCCATGCTAAACGATGGCGTTTCAATCATAAAACATTATGTACAGCATTCTCCTCTTTGGCCAACTCAGAAAATCTG